>NW_026613505.1:235000-499511 GCF_026213295.1 Gadus chalcogrammus | reverse complement strand
AAGTGACGTTGCTGTGTATGCACGTGGGATGTGCAGCTTGCTCAAGTCATGTAGTGACTCTCGCCACGCTTCCCATTGCTTCAGCTTTTGTTCTGGAAGAGGTGCATCCCAGTCGCATGTGTCAACACTGAGTCCCCTCAAGAGACTTTTGCCTTCAATGGTTACAGGTGCGACCATGCCTAAAGGATCAAAGACGCTGTTCACTGTTGACAGAACTCCTCTGCGAGTGAAGGCCTTCTTGTGCTCCGAGACTGCAAATGTGAAAGTGTCTGTCGTTGTCTCCCACAACAGTCCTAAACTGCGTTGCACTGGTGTGGCTTCACCACTGAGGTCAAGGTCTTTCAGGACGGCTCTGTCTTCAGGTGCGAATGCCTGTAGGACGGCTTCCCTGTTTGAGGCAAACTTGTGCAGCCTTAGGTTCGATTCACTGAGAGAGGTCTGCGTTCTCTGCAGGAGACTGATGGCTTCTGCTTCGGTGGGCACACTGATGAGCCCATCGTCTACATAGAAATGACGTTCGACAAACTGGACTGTGTCTTCTCCATGTTTGTGTGCACCTTCGTGGATAGCTCTCCTCAGTCCATAGATGGCCACAGATGGGGACGGACTGTTGCCGAAAACGTGAACAGTCATCCTGTAGTCAACGATGTCCTTCGACATGTCGTTGTCTCTATACCACAGAAACCTCAAGTAGTTCCTGTGGTCTTTGCGGACGAGGAAGCAGTGGACATCTGCTGTATGTCGGCGATCACTGCTACCTGTTCCTTGCGGAAGCGGATCAGCACCCCAATGAGTGAGTTATTGAGGTCTGGGCCTGTTAGAAGAACATCATTTAGAGATGTGCCAAAGTACTTTGCGCTGGATCAAACACCACGCGGATGCTGCCAGGCTTTTGCGGGTGGTAGACTCCGAAGGTTGGCAGGTACCACCCTCTTCGTTCTCCTCTAGTGGAGGAGCCACTTCTGCATGTCCGTTGTCGAATATTTTCTTCATGAATTCCACAAACTGGCCTCTCATCTCTGGTTTTCTCCGCAGCGTTTTCTCCAGAGAGGTGAAGCGAGTGAATACCTGTTCACGGTTATTGGATAAACGTTGCCGGGGAACTCGAAAGGGAAGAGGAGCGACCCAGTTGTTTGATGTCCCTCTGTACATTTCTTGTTCCCACGATTTCCAAAAAGATTATGTCCTCAATTGATGGGGCAGGTTTGTTGTCGGAATCCGTCTCGTTGAAGACCTGTAGTCCGAGGGACTCCAATGATGTCTTGTGTGGTGGGTTCTTCTGCGCCCCTCCCTGGGACATATCCTCAGTCAGCTTCATGAAGCCTTTGCAAGGTTTGAGAAGGTGGGTCGGCCATTTTCTAGCACATTTGTCTTGAATGTGCCCACAGCCGGCCTATGTGCGTTCCCTAGGCACACGTCTCCTACTATAACCCATCCCAAATCAAGTCTTTGTGCGAAGGGGGCATTGTGAGGACCACTCACTTGCTGCCGGACTTTATGAACCCTCACAATGTCTCTGCCTAGCAAGATGAGGATCTCCGCCTTGGGATCGAGCTCAGGTAAGTGCGGCGCTACACTTCGCAGGTGTGGATGGTGACAGGCTGCGTCAGGGGTCGGTATTTCGGAGCGGTCGATGAGTATGTCATTACACTCAATTAGTGATGGTAGTTGTAGGCTGGTCTGCCCATCGAGTGATTCGACCTGAAAGCCCTCTGCCTTTCTGCCTGACGTCTCAACTAGCCCAGCACAGGTCTTGAGTGAGTAGGGGAATGGTTGGCCCTTGATGTTGAAAAGCTGGAAGAAGTCTGATCGCACAAGTGAACGGTTACTTTGATCATCCAAAATCACGTACATGTTGACTGCCTTCTCACGTTGACCTTGTGGATATACTCGGACCAGACAAATCTTCGCACAGGATCTTGCTGTTCGACCTGGGCCACACACCTGGGTACAGTGTGAGCTGATGGCTGTGCTGTCGCTGCTGTGTTCCTCTTCCTCCCCGCCATTGTCTAATGGGGGGTGTAGGCCTTCTGAAGACTTGAGGTGGTGGACCTGGATGCATAGCAGCATGATGTCGGTCGCTGTCACACTCCTCACACTTTACTTTTACTTTACAGTCTCTTGCAAGATGGCTAGCTGAAGTGCAGCATTTGAAACAAATCCCATGCTCTTTGAGAAGGCTTTTTCGTTCTTCGAGAACCTTCCCTCTAAATGTTCTGCATTTCCTCAGCGCATGTGGTTTGTTGTGAATGGGACAGTTTTCTCTGGCCCATCAGGCTTTCTCTCAGGTGAGTTTGCAGGTGGGTCTTTACCTGGAGAGATGTCTGTCTTGTGAACAGATATTTTCCTCCCATAACTGTTAGAGGCTACTTTGTCTGACTTCAACCCGTTGCTGCTTGCGCATGAAAGGATAAAACTGGGGTCATTTCTCCGGCGTGCTTCATGACAGATGAAATCGGCAAAGTAATCAAATGGAGGGAAGTGGCCGTTGTTTTCTTCTTTAAACCTTGAACCTACTGTTAGCCATTTTTCCTGTAGCCCATAAGGGAGTTTCTCCACAATGGGCCCTATGCCCCTGGCTGTATCCAGGTAGGTCAATCCTGTGAGGTAACCTTCTTCTTTGGCACCCTGGAGTTCCATAAGAAGATCGCCTAGGTCCCTCAGCTTCCCATAATCTTTGGTTGATATTCTTGGAAATTCATCCAGTCTTTTAAAAAGAGCCTCTTCCATTACTTCCGGTGCGGCGTAGCACTCTTGGAGGCGGTCCCAGGCCTTTTTCAATGCTACGTCTGGATTTCCGACATACACAGAGCGGATCCTTTTGATGTGCTTGACCGACTCTGTTCCTAGCCATTTAATCAGCAGATCCAACATTTCAGTTGTTGTGAGTCCTAAGCCTGTAGTAGCATTACTGAATGATGACTGCCATGCTAGATAATTTTCAGGTTTATCATCGAATTGGTAGAGACTTGTACTCACTAAATCACGACGAGCCAGGTATCGTGCCAGGTGTTCTGTTTCAGGTGCCACACTTGCAGTGGATGGAGCATGCATGGGTACGTATGATGGAGCTGTTGCCTTAAATGGTGATTTGTGAGGATGATGTGTTGTCTTGGGTTTTGTGGGCTGTCCGTTACCTCTAGCGGGTGTTGTGTGATGTCCATTATCTCCAATGTTCGTTGTTTGTTGTCCATCGCGTCTTTCCTGACTTGTATGACCTCCATTGAGTGGTGCGCTGATGTGGGTTACATACCTAGATTTAGCACTGAGAAATGGCTGCCTTGGTGTTGCATCATGCCTAGATGGTCTGTAGGGAGTTTCATCCTCTTTTATCTCTCCCTGTGGCTCAGAGTTGTGCTCTGGTGGAGGGGGCCATGTGACATAGCTTGCGTCTGATAGGGCTACTCCAGGTGATGTAGTATGGACGGATACCCGAGTCTGTGATTCGTCAAGCCCAGCTTGTGCTTCAACATATTCGTTAGTGCGTGTTGCAATTTCATTTTGCAGATCTAGTGAAGATGGATCAGTCCTGATCGAATCTCCTATGTCTAGTTCAGCTGCATCTAGTGCCTCGGCTTGGGCAATAGCTGCAGCTGCCTCTCTTTGAAGTGCGAGTGCGCTCAATTCAGCTTCCAGCTTGGCTTTACCTAATTGTAGCTCGGCTTCCTTCTCTGCTTTTTGTACCTTGAGTGTCACACTCTCTCTCTGCAAATGTTGCTCGTGCTTTCGCCGCCTCTGCTTTAGCGCGCGCCCTTACTGCTGCACTCGATGTCGATGAGGAAGAACTCTTTGATTTTCTCGTATGTACAGATACATTAGAAGTCCCGGCTAATTCCATTTTTCTTATCTTGCTTCTTTGGACGTTGAAACTCCAGTGGAATAACGCTTTTTCACTGTACTGTCCTCGGTGGGGTGTGCTAACTCCAACTAGACAGTGAGCTAAACTCTCTTCTATTCATGAACATGAAGAATGCCTTGAATTCTTGTTTGTAGATTTATTTTCATTCTTCACATTGTATTGAATCCAAGTAGATAAGATCAAGAGATCAAAAGATGAAAGAGAGTGAAACTAGAAAACAAACAACAAAGTATTGCAATTAGTTAAGTCACCTAGTTTCCTTGAACAATACCTTAAGTATAGAAATCACAATAAAGCTAAATGTTAACATTTCTTAGAACTAACATTATCTTGAAGGCCACGTGTTGAAACTAACATGCATAGTTAACATTCCCGGTTAGTTAACCTTATAACTCCGTTTTTACATCATGTAATTAACATACAAATGAGTCAACACAGCCACAACAAAGATACAATACGTACAAGCGATGCCTCTGCTGGGGAACCAACATGCAAGAAGCCTTTCTCTGGGGTAGTGACTGTCTGCACTCCCAATCAACCTGCCGTTTCTAACGTTTCTACGCGCGCATTCTAACGCGATCTAAACTACTTACCTTCCTGCTTCCTGTGCAGCTCGAAAATACAAACGTCAAAATAAAAGTCTGGATGAAACACAAATTTAAAGCATTCAATTCAAATGAAATGCCTGAAGGGCAGAACATTAACCGTTAACCTTGGTTCAAACATTTAACATCACACGCACACGCAGTGTATTTCAGATAATTAATGAATTCAGATGTCACAATGATCGTTTACATGGATAAGGAGTCCTACTGAATCAATTACTGCCGTTTATATCTAACTAATGATTGTTTTTGTAAAAGTGTAACGTCAAGCCTCAGCAGCTTTCTCACTCCTTATGTGCTACTGTATAAAACCTGGTTTTGCGCCAGCACTAATTGCTTACGGCCATACCACCCTGAACACGCCCGATCTCGTCTGATCTCGGAAGCTAAGCAGGGTCGGGCCTGGTTAGTACTTGGATGGGAGACCGCCTGGGAATACCAGGTGCTGTAAGCATTTTCTTTTTCAACTCGAGCTCATTGCCTCCGTGGCCTACCGTGGCGTACCGTGACCTGATGTTTACTGCCAACCGCTTTGGAGGATTTAAGCAACATACAAAAACTGACAACGTCTCTCAAAACTATTTTTGTGAAACATGAGGACAGTATAGTGATACTGCCAGCAGGGAGCACCAGAGAGCTGAACCGACAGTTGTACATTTCTTAAACTTTCACCAACACAAACACGCACGCTCACTTCAGATCATGGGAGGACGTCAAAAAATCACCACCCATTCTCTGACACTTTAACCGTTAACCTTGGTTCAAACATTTAACATCACACGCACACGCAGTGTATTTCAGATAATTAATGAATTCAGATGTCACAATGATCGTTTACATGGATAAGGAGTCCTACTGAATCAATTACTGCCGTTTATATCTAACTAATGATTGTTTTTGTAAGAGTGTAACGTCGAGCCTCAGCAGCTTTCTCACTCCTTATGTGCTACTGTATAAAACCTGGTTTTGCGCCTGCACTAATTGATTACGGCCATACCACCCTGAACACTGCCCGATCTCGTCTGATCTCGGAAGCTAAGCAGGGTCGGGCCTGGTTAGTACTTGGATGGGAGACCGCCTGGGAATACCAGGTGCCGTAAGCTTTTTCTTTTTCAACTCGAGCTCATTGACTCCGTGGCGTACCGTGACCTGATGTTTACTGCCAACCGCTTTGGAGGATTTAAGCAACATACAAAAACTGACAACGTCTCTCAAAACTAGTTTTGTGAAACATGAGGACAGTATAGTGATACTGCCAGCAGGGAGCACCAGAGAGCTGAACCGACAGTTGTACATTTCTTAAACTTTCACCAACACAAACACGCACGCTCACTTCAGATCATGGGAGGACGTCAAAAAATCACCACCCATTCTCTGACACTTTAACCGTTAACCTTGGTTCAAACATTTAACATCACACGCACACGCAGTGTATTTCAGATAATTAATGAATTCAGATGTCACAATGATCGTTTACATGGATAAGGAGTCCTACTGAATCAATTACTGCCGTTTATATCTAACTAATGATTGTTTTTGTAAAAGTGTAACGTCGAGCCTCAGCAGCTTTCTCACTCCTTATGTGCTACTGTATACAACCTGGTTTTGCGCATGCACTAATTGCTTACGGCCATACCACCCTGAACACGCCCGATCTCGTCTGAACTCGGAAGCTAAGCAGGGTCGGGCCTGGTTAGTACTTGGATGGGAGACTGCTTGGGAATACCAGGTGCTGTAAGCTATTTCTTTTTCAACTCGAGCTCATTGACTCCGTGGCCTACCAGTGGCGTACCGTGACCTGATGTTTACTGCCAACCGCTTTGGAGGATTTAAGCAACATACAAAAACTGACAACGTCTCTCAAAACTATTTTTGTGAAACATGAGGACAGTATAGTGATACTGCCAGCAGGGAGCACCAGAGAGCTGAACCGACAGTTGTACATTTCTTAAACTTTCACCAACACAAACACGCACGCTCACTTCAGATCATGGGAGGACGTCAAAAAATCACCACCCATTCTCTGACACTTTAACCGTTAACCTTGGTTCAAACATTTAACATCACACGCACACGCAGTGTATTTCAGATAATTAATGAATTCAGATGTCACAATGATCGTTTACATGGATAAGGAGTCCTACTGAATCAATTACTGCCGTTTATATCTAACTAATGATTGTTTTTGTAAAAGTGTAACGTCGAGCCTCAGCAGCTTTCTCACTCCTTATGTGCTACTGTATAAAACCTGGTTTTGCGCCTGCACTAATTGCTTACGGCCATACCACCCTGAACACGCCCGATCTCGTCTGATCTCGGAAGCTAAGCAGGGTCGGGCCTGGTTAGTACTTGGATGGGAGACCGCCTGGGAATACCAGGTGCTGTAAGCTTTTTCTTTTTCAACTCGAGCTCATTGACTCCGTGGCGTACCGTGACCTGATGTTTACTGCCAACCGCTTTGGAGGATTTAAGCAACATACAAAAACTGACAACGTCTCTCAAAACTATTTTTGTGAAACATGAGGACAGTATAGTGATACTGCCAGCAGGGAGCACCAGAGAGCTGAACCGACAGTTGTACATTTCTTAAACTTTCACCAACACAAACACGCACGCTCACTTCAGATCATGGGAGGACGTCAAAAAATCACCACCCATTCTCTGACACTTTAACCGTTAACCTTGGTTCAAACATTTAACATCACACGCACACGCAGTGTATTTCAGATAATTAATGAATTCAGATGTCACAATGATCGTTTACATGGATAAGGAGTCCTACTGAATCAATTACTGCCGTTTATATCTAACTAATGATTGTTTTTGTAAGAGTGTAACGTCGAGCCTCAGCAGCTTTCTCACTCCTTATGTGCTACTGTATAAAACCTGGTTTTGCGCATGCACTAATTGCTTACGGCCATACCACCCTGAACACGCCCGATCTCGTCTGATCTCGGAAGCTAAGCAGGGTCGGGCCTGGTTAGTACTTGGATGGGAGACCTCCTCAGAAGCCCAGTTTGCTTTAAGTAGTGACGGGTGTCACCAAAAGAAAAAAAAAAAAACATGCCCGATCTCGTCTGATCTCGGAAGCTAAGCCGGGTCGGGCCTGGTTAGTACTTGGATGGGAGACCGCCTGGGAATACCAGGTGCTGTAAGCTTTTTCTTTTTCAACTCGAGCTCATTGCCTCCGTGGCCTACCGTGGCGTAACGTGACCTGATGTTTACTGCCAACCGCTTTGGAGGATTTAAGCAACATACAAAAACTGACAACGTCTCTCAAAACTGTTTTTGTGAAACATGAGGACAGTATAGTGATACTGCCAGCAGGGAGCACCAGAGAGCTGAACCGACAGTTGTACATTTCTTAAACTTTCACCAACACAAACACGCACGCTCACTTCAGATCATGGGAGGACGTCAAAAAATCACCACCCATTCTCTGACACTTTAACCGTTAACCTTGGTTCAAACATTTAACATCACACGCACACGCAGTGTATTTCAGATAATTAATGAATTCAGATGTCACAATGATCGTTTACATGGATAAGGAGTCCTACTGAATCAATTACTGCCGTTTATATCTAACTAATGATTGTTTTTGTAAAGTGTAACGTCGAGCCTCAGCAGCTTTCTCACTCCTTATGTGCTACTGTATAAAACCTGGTTTTGCGCCTGCACTAATTGCTTACGGCCATACCACCCTGAACACGCCCGATCTCGTCTGATCTCGGAAGCTAAGCAGGGTCGGGCCTGGTTAGTACTTGGATGGGAGACCGCCTGGGAATACCAGGTGCAGTAAGCTTTTTCTTTTTCAACTCGAGCTCATTGCCTCCGTGGCCTACCGTGACCTGATGTTTACTGCCAACCGCTTTGGAGGATTTAAGCAACATACAAAGACTGATGACGTCTCTCAAAACTATTTTTGTGAAACACGAGGACAGTATAGTGATACTGCCAGCAGGGAGCACCAGAGAGCTGAAACGACAGTTGTACATTTCTTAAACTTTCACCAACACAAACACGCACGCTCACTTCAAATCATGGGAGGACGTCCAAAAATCACCACCCATTCTCTGACACTTTAACCGTTAACCTTGGTTCAAACATTTAACATCACACGCACACGCAGTGTATTTCAGATAATTAATGAATTCAGATGTCACAATGATCGTTTACTTGGATAAGGAGTCCTACTGAATCAATTACTGCCGTTTATATCTAACTAATGATTGTTTTTGTAAAAGTGTAACGTCGAGCCTCAGCAGGTTTCTCACTCCTTATGTGCTACTGTATAAAACCTGGTTTTGCGCCAGCACTAATTGCTTACGGCCATACCACCTGAGCAAGCAGGAAGTGTGCAGAGAGCAGGCGAGTGTTTGTTGCTACTTTTATGCTGGTTTATGTGCCTTATTTTTTGATTTTCTTCGATACATCTCCCCCAAACAGTGAGGCGCTGTTTGGGGGAATATAATTCTCCCATTGGTTTGGGGAAGGAATATCATGCGGACGGACATAATGGGAACGGATCATGGAAACGGGGAAGGCTCGGATGAAGTAGACTGCGGAAAGAAAGACCAGAGGGGAGGAGAGGTTGGAGAGAAAGAGAATAAATACGACAAAGAACTAACCGTGAGTGTTGAACTTATCGGGGAAGATCCAATAACAGTGATGGAGTTCATGAGAGTGACGAGAGAGGTGTGCGGGGAGTTGATGGCGTGCCGTAAAACTGGATTGAAAAAATACGAATTGACAATGGGACATCTCAGCGGGAAAAATAAGCTTATGGATGGTTTCAAAATAAGAGGGGTTAGTATAGTTGCAAAGGAGCTTACCAGTGACGAAACGGTGGTGTCGTTCTTGGAGCTTCCGGCGTACACCAAGGACAATGACGTTCTTCTGAAGCTACAGGGGTGGGGGGTCTCTGCTGCCTCACCGATCAAAAGAAGAATGTGGCCGGGCACTAACATCGCAGACGGGACCAGGTTCCTGAAGGTGAAGTTTAATGACTTGGTTAGGTCGTTGCCGTATTCGACGCAGTTCAGCACAGCTACGGGTCCCCAGTACTTCCGGGTGATCCACGACAGACAGGAGAAGGTGTGTAGGATGTGCATCCAACCTGGGCATATCCTGAGGGACTGTCCGGAGTTCAGATGCCACAGGTGCCAAGGACAGGGGCACTACGCAAGAGAGTGTGGCGTAGACGGAGAACAGAGGCAACAAGGAGGAGAAGGCGGGAGCCGGGAGACGGACGTCGGCGAGGAGGAGGAGCGACCGAGAGGAGAGGGAAGGAGAAGGCGGTAGCGGAGCTGAGGCGACTGAAGCTGAAAGAAGTGGCGTGGGAGTCGGCGGGGAAGAAGAGCAGGAGGACGAGGAGCAGGAAGGAATGGCAGAGGACGTGAGCGCAGCGGAAGAGACAACGGAGACGGGAGGAGAGATGGAAAGGGAGGAGAACGGCTGCAGCGCGGACAGTGCGGTGAGGGGGACGGACGAGCGAGAGGAGCGGAGCAGCGCGGGTGAGGGAGCGAAAGGAGGGGAGAAGAACGTGGAAAAGAGTGGAATGACTGTGGTGGGACAGGGAGGAGGAAGGGCGGTGGCAAGCGGGATTAAGTGGGGGTGGAGGGCTGCTGATATAACAGAAAGTAGGAAGTGGGTGGCTTCGGATATATCAGACAGTGGGGAGGAAAGCATGGAGGTGGTGGGTGGAAATAGGAAAAGACCATCGGGGAGGAAGGAGAGAGAAGATAAGGGGAAAAAAAGTGCAAATTAATAATATAACGTGTGGAATCTCTTCTCATTTATACTTTTAATGATCAGGATAACTTCTTTTAATGCTAATGGGCTAAGGGATAGGAACAGGAGGCAGCAAATCTTGATGGTGTGTGAGGCAGACATAATATGTTTACAAGAGACACATTGGGATGAGGAGGTAATGAGGGTGGTTGAGAAAGAATGGATGGGGGACATGTATGTGAATAATGGTGGTGTTAAATCAAGAGGGGTAGCAATTTTAGTGAAAAGGGGAGTGGTTGAGAAAGTGACGAAGTGTGTGGATGATGGTGATGGGAGGGTGATAGGAATTACCTTTGAGTACTTGGGTAAAGTATGTCGATTGTTGAATGTGTATGCGCCGAATGAGGTGAAGGAGAGGAGGGTTTTTTTTTGAGGGATTGGGGGGAATGTGTGTGGAAAACTGTTTGGTGGTGGGTGACTTTAACGTGTGGTGTGGGAGGTTGGATGCGTCTGCAAGTATGTGTTTCAGGAATGACTTGTCAAGAGGTGTGTTGGAGGAGGTTATGAGAGACAATGGTTTAATAGATGTGTGGAGGGAAAGGAATCCAGAGGGGAGGGTTTTTTCAAGGAGGCAAGTGGTGAGAGGAGTTTTAAAACAGAGTAGGATAGATTTAGTCTTAAGTACAAACGGCATTGCAGGTAGGATAGGGAGAATTGAGTATAAGGTTACTGCGCTAAGTGATCACATGGTGTTAGGGTTTAATTTAGGTCAGGGGTTTGAGAGGAGAGGGGGAGGCGTGTGGTGTATGAATGGTGAGTTGCTGAGAGAGGAAAAGTACAAAAGGGAAGTGAGAGAATGTATATTGAGGAGGAAGAATGAGAGAATGTATGAGGAGGACATTGGGAGGTGGTGGGAGAGTTTGAAAGGAGAGATAAAGGAATTGAGTGTGGGTTATAGTAGAGGCAGGAATATGATACAGAGAGAGAGAGAGAGGAGGTTAAAGGGAGATTTAGCTAGAGAGGCAAAGAGAGCGGATGAGGTGGTAGGCTATGATTTGGGGAAGTATATTAGAATTAAGGATGAACTGAAGGAGATAGAACAGAGGAGGTGTATGGGTGCAATAGTCAGAAGTAGGGCCAGATATGTGATTGAGGGAGAGAAATGTACAGGATTCTTTTTAGGATTAGAAAAGACGAAGCAGAAGAAGAATTATTTAGAAAAAGTGGAAGGAAAGGAAGGGGAGATGATTACTGATTTTGTAGGGATAGCTGAAAGAGTAGAAGATTTTTATAGGGATTTATTTAGGAAAGAAGAAGTGGATGAGGAGAGTATGAGGCAGGTGTTGGATAGTGTGAAAGCCAGGTTGAGCGATGATGATAGGGAGATGTGTGAGACAGGAATAGGGACGGGTGAAATAAATGAAGCGATAGGAGGGTTAGGGAGAAATAAGAGTCCAGGGATAGATGGGTTAATTGGTGAATTTTATGTTGAGTTTAGGGAGGAGTTAGTGCCAGTGCTAGAGAGGTTATTTAGATGGATAGAGGAGAAGGGCGAGATGCCGCTGAGCATGTCGACAGGGTTAGTAACGGTGATACACAAGAAAGGGAGTAGGGTTAAGCTTCAGAATTATAGGCCACTTAGTATGTTGAATGGTGATTATAAAGTCTTAGCAAGGGTGTTAGCCAACAGGGTCAAGCAGGTAATAGGGAAGGTGGTGGGAAGCACACAGGCATATAGTATACCGGGTAGGGACATAGCAGACACAATTAGTAGTATTAGGGACATAATAGAATATATGAAGAGAGATAAAGGGGGGATAGTTGTAAGTTTAGATTTGAACAAAGCATTTGATAGGGTGGATCATGATTATTTATATAGAGTGTTAGATAAATTTGGTTTTGGGCGCAGGTTGGTAGGATGGATAAAGAGGATGTACGACAGGGCAGTGAGTTGCGTTAAAATCAATGGGATTGTCACAGATGCATTTAGACTGGAAAGGTCGGTTAGGCAAGGCTGTCCGCTGTCGGCTCTGCTGTACTCCTTGTCGGCAGAGCCGCTAGCGGCACTTCTAATGCAGAATGACAGGATCAGGGGTATAGAGTTACCAGAGGGGCGGGTTAGTTTATTATTTCAGTATGCGGATGACACGACAGTTACAGTTAGGGACAGGGAAAGTGTAGTTGAGGTTTTAGGTAGTGTAGAGTTGTATGGCAGGGCATCAGGGGCGAAAATAAACATGGAAAAGTCAGAAATCATGTATGTAGGTGTGGAGAGAGCAGGTAGGAGGGAGATAGGATTGAAAGAGGAAAAGGATTATTTTAGGATATTAGGTGTGAACTTGGGGATAAAGGATAAAGAAGGGAGAGATATGCAGTTTGAAGGGATAATGAATGGGATTAGGAAGACGTTAAGGTTTTGGAAACTTAGAGGGTTGAAGCTGAAGGGGAAGGTGACAGTTGTGAATGCGCTGGTAATGAGCAAGCTTGTGTATGCAATGAATGTGTTGGATGTGCCTGATAGAGTTTTGAAGGAGGTGGAGAGAATGGTGGGTGAGTTTGTGTGGGGTGGGAAGGGAGTTAGGATAGCCAGGGAGGTGATGGAAAATGAGTATGAGGATGGTGGGTTAAAATTGATTAATTTAGAAAGGAGAAAGAAAGCCCTTAGGGTGAAAATGGTGGTGAGATATCTAAAGGACAAGAGGGATCATATATGGAAGGTGTTTTTAAGGGAAGCAATTAATAAGTGTGGTGGGTGTGGAGAGAGTGGAGTGTATATGGAACTAAAGAAAGGTATGTTGGTAGGAGTGTCTGAGTTTTATAAGGAGGTGTTGGGAGCGTGGGGAGAGTTTGTGAAATGTGTGAAGTATGAGTGTAAGGATGTCAAGCAGGTATGGGAGCAACCAGTGTTTTTAAATCCAAAAATCACATTTGAGGGGAACACAATTTATAACAGGGTGATTTGGAGAGCAGGGGTTAGGAAGGTGAAGGATTTAGTTTATGAGTATGTACCTGGGTTCATGAGGGCACAGGTAATGGTCGACGAGGTGAGGGAAAGAGGGGATGAAATATGGTTGGGTACGGCACAGGGAGTGTTGGAAAGGATCAAGGAGGGTATGCCGAGAGAATGGGTTGGGATGATTGAGAGAGAGGCTGTGGTGAATGGAGAAGGTGAGATAGAAATGTATGTGGGGGAAGGAGAAAGGAGGGTGAGTCTGAAGAGTGTGAAAACGAGAGTAATGTATAGATGTTTAAGAGGGAAAGAAGTGAGGAGACCGGCTGCAGAGAAAGTATGGGTTAGAGTGATGATTGATATGGATGTAGGGGGAATATGGAGGAATTTAAGAGTGAAATGGAATTGTATTGAATGTGAAGATTTTGATTTCCTTTTGCGGCACAATAGGGTGTTTAACAATTTAATAATCAGTAGGTTTGATGTGAATGTGAGGAAGGAATGTGATGTGTGCGGAGTGGGGGTGGAAACGTGTATGCATGAGTTTGTTGAATGTTGTGAGTTGGAGGGATACTTTGTGAAAATTAAAGGATTAATAAACAGATGTTGGGGAGGAGGGTTTGTGGAGAGAATGGAATGGAGAGAGTTGTGGCTGTTTGGGGTGACAAGTAGGGTGGAAGGTTGTAATGTTAATCTGTTAAATTATGTTTTAAGCCACGCAAGGTTTGCTGTCAAGCGCAGGAGAAATTTGGCCCATTATGAGAAGAAGAGAGTTGAGGTATGGAGTGTTTTTAAGAGTATAATGAGAAGAGATGTAAATATGGTGTATAGTTATGTTGGGGAAGATGAGTTTATGGGAGGGTTTGTGGAGGGGAGCACTTTTGTTGTGCTTGGAGGCAATGGGGAAGTGAAATTGGATTTTGGATGAGTTGAAGGGGGCGCCTACGGGCTGGAGGTGCGGTTAAGAGGTCAGCAGGGTGACTGACTATTTTTATTTCTTGTTAATTAGTGTTTCAAGTTCATGACTTTTTTGATTTGGTGAGGGGCCAGTGTATTGAAGGTTTTTACAAAAGCATCCTGGCTAACCCAGTATTGTTTGTAGTTATTTTTGTTTGAGATGGATCTGAAGTATCTTTCTTGTTTTATTTGTTTTATGTTTTATTTATGCATGATGGTGTATGTATATATTTTGTGTTAATAAAAAAGAAAAAAAAAAAAAACACGCCCGATCTCGTCTGATCTCGGAAGCTAAGCAGGTTCGGGCCTGGTTAGTACTTGGATGGGAGACCGCCTGGGAATACCAGGTGCTGTAAGATTTTTCTTTTTCAACTCAAGCTCATTGCCTCCGTGGCCTACCGTGACCTGATGTTTACTGCCAACCGCTTTGGAGGATTTAAGCAACATACAAAGACTGACAACGTCTCTCAAAACTATTTTTGTGAAACATGAGGACAGTATAGTGATACTGCCAGCAGGGAGAACCAGAGAGCTGAAACGACAGTTGTACATTTCTTAAACTTTCACCAACACAAACACGCACGCTCACTTCAGATCATGGGAGGACGTCAAAAAATCACCACCCATTCTCTGACCCTTTAACCGTTAACCTTGGTTCAAACATTTAACATCACACGCACACGCAGTGTATTGCAGATAATTAATGAATTCAGATGTCACAATGATCGTTTACATGGATAAGGAGTCCTACTGAATCAATTACTGCCGTTTATATCTAACTAATGATTGTTTTTGTAAAAGTGTAACGTCGAGCCTCAGCAGGTTTCTCACCCCTTATGTGCTACTGTATAAAACCTGGTTTTGCGCCAGCACTATTTGCTTACGGCCATACCACCCTGAACACGCCCATTGAGGAAGTGATACGCCCATTGAGGAAGTGTTTGGTGTGCTTGAGTGGTGAGAGGAGGACGGTGTTGGAGCGAGGATTCTTTTGGTGGTAAATCAAGTATTTATAGATATTTTTTTGGTTAGTTTTGCGTCTAGTCGTTTATTCCCCCGACAGCTTGCTGTTTGGGGGAGTATTAGTATACTTTAGTTCGGTTTTTTTTTCGATGTCTCACGCGGTTTCGAAAACTCGAATGGAAGACGGCATGGAACGGAACACGGCTCCTGCTGCGGTGACGGATGGTGGTTGTGTGGCGAAGAGGACATCGGAGGACGTACTAGGCGGGAGACCGGTGACTGCGGAGAGAGCAACAAGAGAGAAGGAGGACAAGGTTGCGGATGGTGGCCCGAGCTACTGCAGGGAGTTGTCTGTGGCTGTGGAGCTTGTGGGAGAGGAGAAAATCCCGATGATGGAGATGCTAAGGGCGATGCAGAGTGTATGTGGATTGGTCTTGGGATGTCGCTACCTCTCATTGAACCAATATGAAGTAACGATGAATCACCCCAACGGGAAGAGGCGATTGTTGGATGGTTTTAGGATAAGGGGGACCAGCGTCGTCGCAAAAGACTTGACTGCAGATGAGATGGTGGTGTCCTTTATGAGTCTACCAGTGTACATTACGGATGAGGAGATTCTGAAGAAGCTTGCGGACTGGGGTGTGGAGGCAGTTTCGCCGATTGCAAGGAGGAAGTGGCCTGGGATGACCATATGTGAGGGTACACGGTTTGTTAAGGTGAAGTTTAACAAGGAAGTACGGTCCTTGCCTTGGTCCACACGTTTTGACACTGAAAAGGGTGCTGAATATTTCCGAGTCATCCATGACAGACAATTAAAGGTGTGTAGATTGTGCATCCAGCCTGGACATATAGTGAGGGACTGTCCTGACTTCCTCTGTCGGAAGTGCGGGAAGCAGGGACACTATGCAAGGGAGTGTGTGGCTGTGATTAAATGCAGAGAGTGTGGTAATAGAAAGGGAAATTGTGTGTGTAAGGAGGAGCAGGTGGGAGGGGGTGCCCTCTCAGTTGACCCAGACTCAAGGGCTGTATCGTTGGAGAGTGAGGAAAGTGGAGGGGAAGAGAGTGCGGAAGAGGAGATGGAGCACGGGGAGCTGTCTGACGGGGAGACAGTCTTGGACAGTCAGCTACAGGTTGTGCTGAAGGACCCGGGTGTGGGGGGCATGGGGTTGCCCGGGGGGCAAAGCTCTCATGGAGAGCTTTCCTCTCTACCGGCATCTGGGCACCCTACACCAGCGGAGGGCGTAGCCAAGGTGCCGCGGGGGTCTGGACAGTTGGGGAACGAGGCGGGACATGGCACGGGGGCTAGCCTAGAAGTGGATTTGGTTGTGTCAATGGCCCCGGCATCAGGGGGAGATGGGGGCACAGGGTTGGGGGGGGGCAGGAGCTCTCAAGCGGGGCTCCTCTCTTTACAGGCGCCCGGGTGGCCTACAGTAGAGGAAGATGCAGCCTGGGGGTCTTGTGCTGTGACTATTGAGGCTACAGCCGACGCGTCTCATTGGCGTGGTATGGCGCCTATAATTTCCCCCCCCACACTGGCTGATGGAAGGGAGAGGGAGAATAAGTCTGGGAATGAGGCGTTGGGTGTTTGTAGGGAGAGGGCGCCCAGGGTCAGACGCAGGAGAGGGGTTGATTCCGATGAGGAACAGAGGAACTTGAAAAAGAAAGGGGTACGTAAAAAAAAAGAAAAAGATTTTAACAGTAATACCCACTCTGTGTCTTTTGATTTCAATGGTCACACTCACATCAATTAATATCAACGGTCTTAACAATATGGCGAAGTTTGATGAGGTGTTAATCAATTTTAAATCCGATATTTTAGTGCTGCAGGAAACAAACTGGACACAGGCTAAAATGCCAGAAATCAAGGAGAAATGGAGGGGACTGTTATTCGTCAATTGTGGGACGGCAAGATCGTGTGGTGTGGCAATACTTGTAAAGGAGGATGTGGTTGGGAATGTGAAGGAGGTTCTGAATGGAAGGGGAGGATTTTCACAAGTATTTTGTTAGGAACAGCACTTTAGTCATGGTAACGGAATCAGGGACGTTAGGATTTAGTGTGTAGTGTGGGCATTGTTTTTCCTGCTTGTTAAGACCTGGCAGACCACTCCGACGCAAATGTTTGTTGTGTATGATTAGGGTTAACCTCTCTATATGATTGTTGCGTACATTTGTGATTATCAACTGTCTGTATGTCTTCTGTGTGTCATACTGTGTTTGGTTATGACCGTAAAAGATTGTAAATTACTGTAAATACGGAATTTTAATTGTAAACTATATTTTTTGATAATAAAAAAAAAAAAAAAAATAAATAAATAAAAAAAAACACGCCCGATCTCGTCTGATCTCGGAAGCTAAGCAGGGTCGGGCCTGGTTAGTACTTGGATGGGAGACCGCCTGGGAATACCAGGTGCTGTAAGCATTTTCTTTTTCAACTCGAGCTCATTGCCTCCGTGGCCTACCGTGACCTGATGTTTACTGCCAACCGCTTTGGAGGATTTAAGCAACATACAAAGACTGACAACGTCTCTCAAAACTATTTTTGTGAAACACGAGGACAGTATAGTGATACTGCCAGCAGGGAGCACCAGAGAGCTGAAACGACAGTTGTACATTTCTTAAACTTTCACCAACACAAACACGCACGCTCACTTCAGATCATGGGAGGACGTCAAAAAATCACCACCCATTCTCTGACCCTTTAACCGTTAACCTTGGTTCAAACATTTAACATCACACGCACACGCAGTGTATTTCAGATAATTAATGAATTCAGATGTCACAATGATCGTTTACTTGGATAAGGAGTCCTACTGAATCAATTACTGCCGTTTATATCTAACTAATGATTGTTTTTGTAAAAGTGTAACGTCGAGCCTCAGCAGGTTTCTCACTCCTTATGTGCTACTGTATAAAACCTGGTTTTGCGCCAGCACTAATTGCTTACGGCCATACCACCCTGACGCCCCCTACAGTGTCGGAGTACGTAGTGTTTTTTTGGACAGCCGCATGGTAAATTGTTTGTTCTGGTGGAGAGAATTTTGGAGTGTTGCTATCTGGTCTAACAACCCAGTTATTTTGTGTTTTTTTTCGTCCCCCGCAGTCATAGACTGTTGGGGGATCGCCCTGAGTTATTATATATATACTTTTCCAGTCGTTTTTGTTTGTTTGCAACGGTGGAGGCGAGAATGATCCGGGGCCTAGCTTCGGCGAAGCCACCGGGCGAAATGAGTGCCGGCGGGCAGCGAGCTGGAGGGACGGTGAATGGAGCAGGACTTGAGGTGGAGGAGGACGGAAAAGCTGGCGGGTTGCGAGGAGGAAGGAGTGTTGCGGAGGAGTCGGGAGGAGAAAGGAGAGAAGGAGAGAGCGGGGGAGATGGGAACGGCAAGGCGGCTGGAGGCGGGCAAGAGCAGGTGGCTGGTGGAGAAACAGTGGACGGGATTAAGAAGGTAGAGCGCATGTATGAGAGGAGGCTCACGGTTTGCGTGGAGCAGTGCGGGGACGTTATACCCATAGGAGAATTAATGAAGGCTATGGCGGTCGTGTGCGGAGAAATCAGGGCCTGTAGGGTGCTGGCCCTCGGGAAGCTGGAGGTGACGGTGTGCGGAGAGAGGGGGAAGGACCGTCTGCTCGATGGGTTTAAAATACACAACACTAGGATTATTGCCAGAGAACTATGTAATGACGAGCTGGTGGTTTCCTTTCTTACCCTGCCAGCATACATTTCTGATGCGGAAATCCTGGATAAACTAAGTGGGTGGGGAGTCCGGGCGCTTTCGTCCATCAAGAGGAGGATGTGGCCGGGCACCAATATTGCCGATGGTACAAGGATTGTACGGGTCAAATTTAATGAGCTCGTGCAATCCTTGCCATATTCCACTAAATTCAATACCGCAACGGGTGTTGAATACTTTAGAGTAATCCACGACCGCCAGATGAAGGTTTGCAGGAGCTGTATGCAGCCGGGCCACATCCTGCGTGAGTGCCCGGATTTTACCTGCCATAATTGTGGATGCCAGGGCCACTACGCTCGGGAGTGTGCCACTGGGGTGGCAAAGTGTCTGACATGCCGGAGGAGAGAGAGAGACTGTATATGCCCGGTGGAGAAGGAGGCGGAGGAGGACGGCGGCGAGCTGGATGGTGACGAACCGGGGGCGCCGGATGACGGTGGTGGTGAGGACGAGGAGGAGGGCATGGGCGCGAGCATGGACCGGGACGGTGTCTCTGGGGGGGAGGAATTCCCCACGTTGCTGGAGGAGGAGCTCACCTCGGGCCAGCCTGCGGACCTGAGGGGAGAGCGGAGCGAGGGCCTGCCGCGGCGGCAGGGAGACAGGAGCGTGAGAGGCAGAGGTGAAAGACGGGAAGGGGTAAGAATGTTTGGGGATGGGACGGGGAAAACTGTACTTAATATGACTTGGGGCAATGATGAGGTGGGTGAGAGTGGGGATTTTGTTGATAATACTGTGAGGGAGGGGAGCTCGGGGAGTGATATGGACATGGAGGAGCTAAGGGAGGCGAAAAAAAGGCTGTCCGCAAAGCAAAAAACGGAGGGGAGTGGGAAGAAGAATAAGAATTGTTAATTTTTTTGATGAAGGTTATTGTGCTAGCTGGCTCTTTTTCGTTGGTTTTTCCTTATTTTATTTTTTATTATTTATGGCTTTGGTTATTTTTTCCCTGAATGTGAACGTTATGAGAACTGAATATAAAAGAAATGCCATATTGGAAAGAGTTGCGAGCTAGTGGAGTTCTGGGGAAAAATCAAGGGGCTGCTGTGCAGTGTGGGAGACTGCTGGGTGGAACGGGGGTGGGAATTGTCTGTACTCTTGGGAGTGAGTAGGAAATATAGAAATTGGAAAATGATCAATATGATCTTTGGATTCGCAAGGAGGGCGATTTTTAACAGACGCGATTTTGCGCTGTATGAAAGGAGAAAGTTGGATGCATGGAGGCTGTTTGTGAATGAATGGAAAAGACACTTACGAATGCTGTATGTTGTGGACGAGGCTTTGTTTGTGAGTATGTTTGTAGAGAGCGCGGGAGAATGTGGTGTGAATGAGAATGGAATTGTATGGATGACTGAGCAGGGCACCGTTTGGGGTTGATTTGGGTGGTTTAAAGGGGGTGGCTTATTTTTGGAGGTGGGAGAGTGGGGGGTTTTTTGTGGGATTTTGGTTTTGTGTGGTTTTTTCGAATGAGGGGTGGTTTAATTTTGTGGGTAAATGGTCGAGGTTAAAAGAATCTGTGTTTGGCTATTCGGTTTGTGCTTTGGGATTGAGGGGCGGTTTAATTTCGAGGGTAAGTGTATTCGGGAAAAGATACTGCTTTTGCTGTGTTGTTCTTATTTTAATTTAAAAGAGAAAGTGTGCTTAGTTAATTGTTTGTGCGGTTTCTGAGGGTGGTTTAATTTGTGGGACTGTTTTTCATTTACTTTTATTTGATATACGTATAAATGAATGTGTAATTGTATAAAATTGAATCTATATTTGGTAATAAAAAAGAAAAAAAAAACACGCCCGATCTCGTCTGATCTCGGAAGCTAAGCAGGGTCGGGCCTGGTTAGTACTTGGATGGGAGACCGCCTGGGAATACCAGGTGCAGTAAGCTTTTTCTTTTTCAACTCGAGCTCATTGCCTCCGTGGCCTACCATGACCTGATGTTTACTGCCAACCGCTTTGGAGGATTTAAGCAACATACAAAGACTGACAACGTCAGTCTTTGTATGTTTTTGTGAAACACGAGGACAGTATAGTGATACTGCCAGCAGGGAGCACCAGAGAGCTGAAACGACAGTTGTACATTTCTTAAACTTTCACCAACACAAACACGCACGCTGTCGTGGCAATTTCTGTATCAGATATTGCGTCTAAGCAGATGAGATATTTAGATGCAAAAAGCACACAATACTGTTGACAATTAGTGGTTATATATATTTGTATTAAAAGTTCGAACGAAGATACATCACAACATGCATCAACAAACAACATAACAGGCATACATTACAATAATCTGGGGCCCCAGATGGGAGCTTCTCTTTGCGTGTTACTTCATTCTCTGAAGGTACGCTCAGACAAGTCCACCGAGTAGCTAAAGTCCATGAGTTCTTATTCGTTTGGGTTTATTAGGGGGTGGTCTCCCAATACCAAAAGCCTTTGTGTACCAGATGGTTATCTTTACAACTGCAGCTGTGGGGAATGCATTGGAGGGGGTAGCGGCCGTGCCATCGACCCCCTAGCTTTGTTGACGCTAGCCAGGGGGTCGAGAAATCAGGCCCACACATCAAAGGATTGCATGGAAGGTGATTTACAAGACAAGAAACATAGGAAAGGGCAGGCAATAAAAAATGCATCTCTCTACCCCTGACGGTTTACACTTTAAATGACCCAAAAGGAGCCCAGAAGGCAGACACTATATAAAATTACACAGAATAGCAACAAAACTTAAATTCATATAGACCAAAACAATACAACATGTAGATTTTCCATCACAATCCCCCCTTTGATTATTTTATAATCACAAATTCAAAAATCTATCATGTCCGACCATCAGCACTTCTCCGCTTTTATAGGAGGTTGTTCAGACTATTTATACCACCGTTCGCTTTTACAGAAGGTAGCATAAAATCACCTAACATCCCAATCAAGTCATCTGTTTCCATATATTCAAAAGTCATAAACATAAAAACAGAAAAGAAAACCAAAACAAAGAAACAAGGCTACCTTTTAAAAACATTTCTAAACAAAAATATTCTTATTTGATGTGTCCTTAATGCTGCTTCCGTGATACAAACACATGAGTAGTTGGCAAGCACTTAATGTTTACTACTCTAAACATTAATTGTCAATCCAGTCAGCATTAATAACACACATTATAACCCAACATTTAAACGGTATTCCTCTTCTCTTTCCCATTGTCCTTCATGATGTCTCTGAGGGACCTACATGGGGTTTGTTTAATTTTTTTTTTGTAATTATTTCCTTTGGTTTGCTTTGGTCGTATACCCAAGGTTGTTGTTGTGGGCTCCCCATCCCCCCTTTTGACGCATGAATTTTCCCATGCGTCAATTTACCATAATAAGGGAAAGCCCAGGCCTGTAAGCATGGCTTGCTGTTGCGAGCGCACCAAAAACCTTCTATTTTAATTCTGAAAAACATTGTAGCATACATCATGGTTATGCTTTTTTGGGGTTCAATTTTAACGTTTTCTGCCTTAATGAATTCTACCGCTGTCGTACATTTGAACTCTGTCTAACACATTTCTTTAACCTTCAACTTTTCTACTTGTCTATGTTTCTTCAAACCACTTTTCCTGATGACTTTCAAACCTTTCAGATGTAAGAAATTATCACACAATTTATACACAGTCCTAGTTACACATTAGATCTTTCTCTTGTAATATGTGTGAATGCTGTGTCTAGTGCGATACTTTACATCCGCCTGGACACTGCTCTTCTCTCCATCCGCCTGGACACGCCTCCACCTCTCTCTCAGCTTTCTGCCTCTCATTTGAAGTGCCTGTCCCCACGTCTCTCCCGTCTCTGAGACCCTCCTTTGTCTCAATGTTCAGGCCACTTCCTTGTGGCTACACAGGCACCATGGAGGCCACCACTCTGGTGCTGTTGGTCCTGCTGGACTGTCTCCTTGTGTCGTCCAGCAGACCGTTCCGTAGCTCTTCAGGTGGGCCTCCCATGGTCTGTAACTTCATAAAGTCTGATGCAGAGGAGTTGTGACGTGGGGTATTTGCACTGTATTGGGCCACTGGTCGGGCTGAAAGCAGGAGGAGGAGGAGCGTTGTCCAGGTCCGGATCTATTTGAACAAAACTTGATGCAGATGGGTTATCTTTCTCCCCACCCCTTTCCTTATCTTGTCTTGCCTTCCGTTCTCATCTATCTCTTCTCCTTCCATAACACATACTTCTTCCAATCTCTCTCATAAGTTCATTAATTCACCTTGTTGCCATTTTGGCCATAAAACATTAACAAAATATCATAATATAAAAATCTGCATTTTCAATATTAGGCAATACACTTCTGTTGTCAGTGGGGGTCAGTCGGGGTTAGTCTGGGTCAGTTGGAGTCATGTCATGGTTGTGTGATATGGTTGACCATTAAAATGGTTGTGATAGATTGTAAAAATCGAGTATCCACTGTCTACAATAGCCCATTGATATAATAACTATATATAATAACCATATATAATATTACATTTAGCTGATCAGGTCGCGTAATGCTGGTGAGAACCATATAACAATCATTTGGTTGGTTGTGTTATGTGTTATGGTGCTCATACCTGCTCCTTGGACCTGGTCTGCTCCTGCGTCCCGTAAATGCGAATGCCCCCTTCCACCTCCGCCTCTTGGATGATTCACAGTCACTTCACGGGAAGGTGCGAACTGCCGGCCGGCCCTTCCATTGTCTTTGTCAATTCTTTTTTCTTGGGACAGTCTTTGATCCAATGATCCTCGGCTCCACAATTATGACAGTTCCATCGTCCGGCGTTCTCCTTTCTCTTTTCTTTCGGACAGTCTTTGACCCAATGATCCTTGGCTCCACAACAATGACAGTTCCATCGTCCGGCGTTCTCCTTTCTCTTTTCTTTCGGCCGGTCGCCTCTTTGGTTTCTGTTGCGAGTGCGACGGGTGGGCTTAGGATTCTCCAGGGCCTCCAGTCGGGTGAGCTGGAGCTTCTTGGCTTCGTCCCTCCCGGGCATGTCGCCTTGGCTGTACGTACAGAGTTGGCGAACTTTGCTGATGGAGGCCTTGTGTTGTTGGACCAACTCTTGAAGGGCTGTGGCGAAGGCAGCCCCTCCCACTGCAGATGGGTCTGGGAGCCATTCCGCTATGTCCTTAATGTCACTGGGTCTCCATGCACGGAAAACGTATGCTGGACTGCCATCCTGGGGGTTCAGTACTTCGATCATGGGGAATTGTCCATCCATCACGTCCCCATGTTGAGGAGTTGGGGAGAACGCCATTCCCTGGTTCCTCAAGTGGCTGGCGACGGGCTCCCGCTTGGTCGGTGTGGCCGTCGCCTGCTGTGGAGCTTTCCTCTGGCTACGAGTTGCAGGCCTATCTTCTCTCGCGCTGCGAGCGGGGGCTTTCTCCTCTTCTTCGGGGTCAGGGTAGAGATTGTCCGATGAGGCGGCTTCATGGGCGTTGTCATACGGGGGAGGAGAAGGGGGATTCGCACGCGGTCCGCCGGTGCAGTCCAGGTCCGGGTCTATATCTCGGGTGACATTGAGATTAAAAATCCCTACACTCTCTACGCTCTCTGTCCCTGGCTGATTTTTTTTTCTATCTTGGCCCTCTCTTTCCCACAAATAAAATGCACACCAACATAGTTTGGAACTTTTCTTTTTCATTTCTGACTCCAACAATCGTTTCTCTAACTCCTGTAATCGTTTTAAGCTAAAACTCCCCATTTCAGGAAAACCCAGTTTGCACCAATATTTTAAACCCTCCAGAGCCGATTCACCATGCTTCTCCAACATCACCTTCGCAGGTCCCGTTATCTCAGTTTTTCCAGATTTGTTCCCCATATTTTAGATCCTTTTACACTAGTTATTATTTATCCTTTTACACTAGTTATTATTTAACAAATTATCTAATATCGCCGAAACCTCCTTGTTACTACACACATATACATATATTTATTAATGAATACCTATTATTATTATTTATATATATAACACCAACCGCGCTTCAACGGGTTTCCCTTTACCGTCACTGACAGACCCTAGCTGCCCTTTCTGTTACCTATATAGCTATATATATTGACGGAAGCGAAACGGAGCTACCGCATGTTCCTATAACAGAGTTTCTTTGAACGAGGCCTAAGTTCAGATATAAGTTTACGTTTACCGAAACATTTATATACCGTTTCTGTAACGGATTTTATTTTGAAGCTTTAACAGTATTGTGATCTCACCTGCTCGAATTCTTTTTTCCTTTGGATATCGTACTGAAGAACCACTAGTTTATCCCCACAGGCACCCTTTCCTCGACCTCTGGTTTGGTTACCACTTGGAGGCGAAGCAGAGCTTTGGGACTGAGAACGAATCCTCAGACCTGTATTGGAAGCTGATATTTCATAGAATCTTCAGGTTAGATATCCCGGACGAGCCCCCAAACTGTCGTGGCAATTTCTGTATCAGATATTGCGTCTAAGCAGATGAGATATTTAGATGCAAAAAGCACACAATACTGTTGACAATTAGTGGTTATATATATTTGTATTAAAAGTTCGAACAAAGATACATCACAACATGCATCAACAAACAACATAACAGGCATACATTACAATAATCTGGGGCCCCAGATGGGAGCTTCTCTTTGCGTGTTACTTCATTCTCTGAAGGTACGCTCAGACAAGTCCACCGAGTAGCTAAAGTCCATGAGTTCTTATTCGTTTGGGTTTATTAGGGGGTGGTCTCCCAATACCAAAAGCCTTTGTGTACCAGATGGTTATCTTTACAACTGCAGCTGTGGGGAATGCATTGGAGGGGGTAGCGGCCGTGCCATCGACCCCCTAGCTTTGTTGACGCTAGCCAGGGGGTCGAGAAATCAGGCCCACACATCAAAGGATTGCATGGAAGGTGATTTACAAGACAAGAAACATAGGAAAGGGCAGGCAATAAAAAATGCATCTCTCTACCCCTGACGGTTTACACTTTAAATGACCCAAAAGGAGCCCAGAAGGCAGACACTATATAAAATTACACAGAATAGCAACAAAACTTAAATTCATATAGACCAAAACAATACAACATGTAGATTTTCCATCACAACGCTCACTTCAGATCATGGGAGGACGTCCAAAAATCACCACCCATTCTCTGACACTTTAACCGTTAACCTTGGTTCAAACATTTAACATCACACGCACACGCAGTGTATTTCAGATAATTAATGAATTCAGATGTCACAATGATCGTTTACATGGATAAGGAGTCCTACTGAATCAATTACTGCCGTTTATATCTAACTAATGATTGTTTTTGTAAAAGTGTAACGTCGAGCCTCAGCAGCTTTCTCACTCCTTATGTGCTACTGTATAAAACCTGGTTTTGCGCCAGCACTAATTGCTTACGGCCATACCACCCTGAACACGCCCGATCTCGTCTGATCTCGGAAGCTAAGCAGGGTCGGGCCTGGTTAGTACTTGGATGGGAGACCGCCTGGGAATACCAGGTGCTGTAAGCTTTTTCTTTTTCAACTCGAAGCTCATTGACTCCGTGGCGTACCGTGACCTGATGTTTACTGCCAACCGCTTTGGAGGATTTAAGCAACATACAAAAACTGACAACGTCTCTCAAAACTATTTTTGTGAAACATGAGGACAGTATAGTGATACTGCCAGCAGGGAGCACCAGAGAGCTGAAACGACAGTTGTACATTTCTTAAACTTTCACCAACACAAACACGCACGCTCACTTCAGATCATGGGAGGACGTCAAAAAATCACCACCCATTCTCTGACACTTTAACCGTTAACCTTGGTTCAAACATTTAACATCACACGCACACGCAGTGTATTGCAGATAATTAATGAATTCAGATGTCACAATGATCGTTTACATGGATAAGGAGTCCTACTGAATCAATTACTGCCGTTTATATCTAACTAATGATTGTTTTTGTAAAAGTGTAACGTCGAGCCTCAGCAGCTTTCTCACTCCTTATGTGCTACTGTATAAAACCTGGTTTTGCGCCTGCACTAATTGCTTACGGCCATACCACCCTGAACACGCCCGATCTCGTCTGATCTCGGAAGCTAAGCAGGGTCGGGCCTGGTTAGTACTTGGATGGGAGACCGCCTGGGAATACCAGGTGCTGTAAGCTTTTTCTTTTTCAACTCGAGCTCATTGACTCGTGGCCTACCGTGGCGTACCGTGACCTGATGTTTACTGCCAACCGCTTTGGAGGATTTAAGCAACATACAAAAACTGACAACGTCTCTCAAAACTATTTTTGTGAAACATGAGGACAGTATAGTGATACTGCCAGCAGGGAGCACCAGAGAGCTGAACCGACAGTTGTACATTTCTTAAACTTTCACCAACACAAACACGCACGCTCACTTCAGATCATGGGAGGACGTCAAAAAATCACCACCCATTCTCTGACACTTTAACCGTTAACCTTGGTTCAAACATTTAACATCACACGCACACGCAGTGTATTTCAGATAATTAATGAATTCAGATGTCACAATGATCGTTTACATGGATAAGGAGTCCTACTGAATCAATTACTGCCGTTTATATCTAACTAATGATTGTTTTTGTAAAAGTGTAACGTCGAGCCTCAGCAGCTTTCTCACTCCTTATGTGCTACTGTATAAAACCTGGTTTTGCGCCTGCACTAATTGCTTACGGCCATACCACCCTGAACACGCCCGATCTCGTCTGATCTCGGAAGCTAAGCAGGGTCGGGCCTGGTTAGTACTTGGATGGGAGACCGCCTGGGAATACCAGGTGCTGTAAGCTTTTTCTTTTTCAACTCGAGCTCATTGACTCCGTGGCCTACCGTGGCGTACCGTGACCTGATGTTTACTGCCAACCGCTTTGGAGGATTTAAGCAACATACAAAAACTGACAACGTCTCTCAAAACTATTTTTGTGAAACATGAGGACAGTATAGTGATACTGCCAGCAGGGAGCACCAGAGAGCTGAACCGACAGTTGTACATTTCTTAAACTTTCACCAACACAAACACGCACGCTCACTTCAGATCATGGGAGGACGTCAAAAAATCACCACCCATTCTCTGACACTTTAACCGTTAACCTTGGTTCAAACATTTAACATCACACGCACACGCAGTGTATTTCAGATAATTAATGAATTCAGATGTCACAATGATCGTTTACATGGATAAGGAGTCCTACTGAATCAATTACTGCCGTTTATATCTAACTAATGATTGTTTTTGTAAGAGTGTAACGTCGAGCCTCAGCAGCTTTCTCACTCCTTATGTGCTACTGTATAAAACCTGGTTTTGCGCCTGCACTAATTGCTTACGGCCATACCACCCTGAACACGCCCGATCTCGTCTGATCTCGGAAGCTAAGCAGGGTCGGGCCTGGTTAGTACTTGGATGGGAGACCGCCTGGGAATACCAGGTGCTGTAAGCTTTTTCTTTTTCAACTCGAGCTCATTGACTCCGTGGCCTACCGTGGCGTACCGTGACCTGATGTTTACTGCCAACCGCTTTGGAGGATTTAAGCAACATACAAAAACTGACAACGTCTCTCAAAACTATTTTTGTGAAACATGAGGACAGTATAGTGATACTGCCAGCAGGGAGCACCAGAGAGCTGAACCGACAGTTGTACATTTCTTAAACTTTCACCAACACAAACACGCACGCTCACTTCAGATCATGGGAGGACGTCAAAAAATCACCACCCATTCTCTGACACTTTAACCGTTAACCTTGGTTCAAACATTTAACATCACACGCACACGCAGTGTATTTCAGATAATTAATGAATTCAGATGTCACAATGATCGTTTACATGGATAAGGAGTCCTACTGAATCAATTACTGCCGTTTATATCTAACTAATGATTGTTTTTGTAAAAGTGTAACGTCGAGCCTCAGCAGCTTTCTCACTCCTTATGTGCTACTGTATAAAACCTGGTTTTGCGCCTGCACTAATTGCTTACGGCCATACCACCCTGAACACGCCCGATCTCGTCTGATCTCGGAAGCTAAGCAGGGTCGGGCCTGGTTAGTACTTGGATGGGAGACCGCCTGGGAATACCAGGTGCTGTAAGCTTTTTCTTTTTCAACTCGAGCTCATTGCCTCCGTGGCGTACCGTGACCTGATGTTTACTGCCAACCGCTTTGGAGGATTTAAGCAACATACAAAAACTGACAACGTCTCTCAAAACTATTTTTGTGAAACATGAGGACAGTATAGTGATACTGCCAGCAGGGAGCACCAGAGAGCTGAACCGACAGTTGTACATTTCTTAAACTTTCACCAACACAAACACGCACGCTCACTTCAGATCATGGGAGGACGTCAAAAAATCACCACCCATTCTCTGACACTTTAACCGTTAACCTTGGTTCAAACATTTAACATCACACGCACACGCAGTGTATTTCAGATAATTAATGAATTCAGATGTCACAATGATCGTTTACATGGATAAGGAGTCCTACTGAATCAATTACTGCCGTTTATATCTAACTAATGATTGTTTTTGTAAAAGTGTAACGTCGAGCCTCAGCAGCTTTCTCACTCCTTATGTGCTACTGTATAAAACCTGGTTTTGCGCCTGCACTAATTGCTTACGGCCATACCACCCTGAACACGCCCGATCTCGTCTGATCTCGGAAGCTAAGCAGGGTCGGGCCT
Source organism: Gadus chalcogrammus (assembly GCF_026213295.1). NCBI lineage: Eukaryota > Metazoa > Chordata > Actinopteri > Gadiformes > Gadidae > Gadus > Gadus chalcogrammus. Next base: position 470,080 of record NW_026613505.1, on the reverse strand, counting down.
GGTTAGTACTTGGATGGGAGACCGCCTGGGAATACCAGGTGCTGTAAGCTTTTTCTTTTTCAACTCGAGCTCATTGCCTCCGTGGCCGTACCGTGACCTGATGTTTACTGCCAACCGCTTTGGAGGATTTAAGCAACATACAAAAACTGACAACGTCTCTCAAAACTATTTTTGTGAAACATGAGGACAGTATAGTGATACTGCCAGCAGGGAGCACCAGAGAGCTGAAACGACAGTTGTACATTTCTTAAACTTTCACCAACACAAACACGCACGCTCACTTCAGATCATGGGAGGACGTCAAAAAATCACCACCCATTCTCTGACACTTTAACCGTTAACCTTGGTTCAAACATTTAACATCACACGCACACGCAGTGTATTTCAGATAATTAATGAATTCAGATGTCACAATGATCGTTTACATGGATAAGGAGTCCTACTGAATCAATTACTGCCGTTTATATCTAACTAATGATTGTTTTTGTAAAAGTGTAACGTCGAGCCTCAGCAGCTTTCTCACTCCTTATGTGCTACTGTATAAAACCTGGTTTTGCGCCTGCACTAATTGCTTACGGCCATACCACCCTGAACACGCCCGATCTCGTCTGATCTCGGAAGCTAAGCAGGGTCGGGCCTGGTTAGTACTTGGATGGGAGACCGCCTGGGAATACCAGGTGCTGTAAGCTTTTTCTTTTTCAACTCGAGCTCATTGACTCCGTGGCCTACCGTGACCTGATGTTTACTGCCAACCGCTTTGGAGGATTTAAGCAACATACAAAAACTGACAACGTCTCTCAAAACTATTTTTGTGAAACATGAGGACAGTATAGTGATACTGCCAGCAGGGAGCACCAGAGAGCTGAACCGACAGTTGTACATTTCTTAAACTTTCACCAACACAAACACGCACGCTCACTTCAGATCATGGGAGGACGTCAAAAAATCACCACCCATTCTCTGACACTTTAACCGTTAACCTTGGTTCAAACATTTAACATCACACGCACACGCAGTGTATTTCAGATAATTAATGAATTCAGATGTCACAATGATCGTTTACATGGATAAGGAGTCCTACTGAATCAATTACTGCCGTTTATATCTAACTAATGATTGTTTTTGTAAAAGTGTAACGTCGAGCCTCAGCAGCTTTCTCACTCCTTATGTGCTACTGTATAAAACCTGGTTTTGCGCCTGCACTAATTGCTTACGGCCATACCACCCTGAACACGCCCGATCTCGTCTGATCTCGGAAGCTAAGCAGGGTCGGGCCTGGTTAGTACTTGGATGGGAGACCGCCTGGGAATACCAGGTGCTGTAAGCTTTTTCTTTTTCAACTCGAGCTCATTGCCTCCGTGGCCGTACCGTGACCTGATGTTTACTGCCAACCGCTTTGGAGGATTTAAGCAACATACAAAGACTGACAACGTCTCTCAAAACTATTTTTGTGAAACATGAGGACAGTATAGTGATACTGCCAGCAGGGAGCACCAGAGAGCTGAACCGACAGTTGTACATTTCTTAAACTTTCACCAACACAAACACGCACGCTCACTTCAGATCATGGGAGGACGTCAAAAAATCACCACCCATTCTCTGACACTTTAACCGTTAACCTTGGTTCAAACATTTAACATCACACGCACACGCAGTGTATTTCAGATAATTAATGAATTCAGATGTCACAATGATCGTTTACATGGATAAGGAGTCCTACTGAATCAATTACTGCCGTTTATATCTAACTAATGATTGTTTTTGTAAAAGTGTAACGTCGAGCCTCAGCAGCTTTCTCACTCCTTATGTGCTACTGTATAAAACCTGGTTTTGCGCCTGCACTAATTGCTTACGGCCATACCACCCTGAACACGCCCGATCTCGTCTGATCTCGGAAGCTAAGCAGGGTCGGGCCTGGTTAGTACTTGGATGGGAGACCGCCTGGGAATACCAGGTGCTGTAAGCTTTTTCTTTTTCAACTCGAGCTCATTGCCTCCGTGGCCTACCGTGACCTGATGTTTACTGCCAACCGCTTTGGAGGATTTAAGCAACATACAAAACTGACAACGTCTCTCAAAACTATTTTTGTGAAACATGAGGACAGTATAGTGATACTGCCAGCAGGGAGCACCAGAGAGCTGAACCGACAGTTGTACATTTCTTAAACTTTCACCAACACAAACACGCACGCTCACTTCAGATCATGGGAGGACGTCAAAAAATCACCACCCATTCTCTGACACTTTAACCGTTAACCTTGGTTCAAACATTTAACATCACACGCACACGCAGTGTATTTCAGATAATTAATGAATTCAGATGTCACAATGATCGTTTACATGGATAAGGAGTCCTACTGAATCAATTACTGCCGTTTATATCTAACTAATGATTGTTTTTGTAAAAGTGTAACGTCGAGCCTCAGCAGCTTTCTCACTCCTTATGTGCTACTGTATAAAACCTGGTTTTGCGCCTGCACTAATTGCTTACGGCCATACCACCCTGAACACGCCCGATCTCGTCTGATCTCGGAAGCTAAGCAGGGTCGGGCCTGGTTAGTACTTGGATGGGAGACCGCCTGGGAATACCAGGTGCTGTAAGCTTTTTCTTTTTCAACTCGAGCTCATTGACTCCGTGGCCTACCGTGGCGTACCGTGACCTGATGTTTACTGCCAACCGCTTTGGAGGATTTAAGCAACATACAAAAACTGACAACGTCTCTCAAAACTATTTTTGTGAAACATGAGGACAGTATAGTGATACTGCCAGCAGGGAGCACCAGAGAGCTGAACCGACAGTTGTACATTTCTTAAACTTTCACCAACACAAACACGCACGCTCACTTCAGATCATGGGAGGACGTCAAAAAATCACCACCCATTCTCTGACACTTTAACCGTTAACCTTGGTTCAAACATTTAACATCACACGCACACGCAGTGTATTTCAGATAATTAATGAATTCAGATGTCACAATGATCGTTTACATGGATAAGGAGTCCTACTGAATCAATTACTGCCGTTTATATCTAACTAATGATTGTTTTTGTAAAAGTGTAACGTCGAGCCTCAGCAGCTTTCTCACTCCTTATGTGCTACTGTATAAAACCTGGTTTTGCGCCTGCACTAATTGCTTACGGCCATACCACCCTGAACACGCCCGATCTCGTCTGATCTCGGAAGCTAAGCAGGGTCGGGCCTGGTTAGTACTTGGATGGGAGACCGCCTGGGAATACCAGGTGCTGTAAGCTTTTTCTTTTTCAACTCGAGCTCATTGCCTCCGTGGCCTACCGTGACCTGATGTTTACTGCCAACCGCTTTGGAGGATTTAAGCAACATACAAAACTGACAACGTCTCTCAAAACTATTTTTGTGAAACATGAGGACAGTATAGTGATACTGCCAGCAGGGAGCACCAGAGAGCTGAACCGACAGTTGTACATTTCTTAAACTTTCACCAACACAAACACGCACGCTCACTTCAGATCATGGGAGGACGTCAAAAAATCACCACCCATTCTCTGACACTTTAACCGTTAACCTTGGTTCAAACATTTAACATCACACGCACACGCAGTGTATTTCAGATAATTAATGAATTCAGATGTCACAATGATCGTTTACATGGATAAGGAGTCCTACTGAATCAATTACTGCCGTTTATATCTAACTAATGATTGTTTTTGTAAAAGTGTAACGTCGAGCCTCAGCAGCTTTCTCACTCCTTATGTGCTACTGTATAAAACCTGGTTTTGCGCCAGCACTAATTGCTTACGGCCATACCACCCTGAACACGCCCGATCTCGTCTGATCTCGGAAGCTAAGCAGGGTCGGGCCTGATTAGTACTTGGATGGGAGACCGCTTGGGAATACCAGGTGATGTAAGCTTTTTCTTTTTCAACTCAAGCTCATTGCCTCCGTGGCCTACCGTGACCTAATGTTTACTGCCAACCGCTTTGGAGGATTTAAGCAACATACAAAGACTGACAACGTCTCTCAAAACTATTTTTGTGAAACATGAGGACAGTATAGTGATACTGCCAGCAGGGTCACTATACTGAGAATGAGTCCAGACCGGCCTCATATGCATTAATGCATTAATATGAGATAATTAATGCATTCAAAGCCGAGCCACGCCGCCTTGCCCTGTGAATTCAGTTGCAGCGCAAATATAGCAGCAAATACGTTACATTCTTAACCCAGCAGCGGTGTTGTTCAGATACTGATTAAATGGGTTTGTTAACCATGTTTGTTAACCATAATAGTATGGCTCCATGAGTATGCGCACACGTTCTATGTGTTCTTCATCTCTGGGCACTGCGTCCCTTTATGTTTTGCAGCGGTTGCATTTGTTCTCTGTTAAAACACATGGTTAATGTATTATTTTGGAGTTAATAAATTTGGGAAAAAAAACAGGAACACCACTAGTTTCTGGCTACGCCACTGGTGTCACCGATCAAAGCGGCCACTCTCAAATCGAAGGGGGAGAGTTCCCCCACTCCCGTCCCCCCACCTGTTGCGGTCACGCTTCGGCGGTGGGCAGAAACCCTCCGCTTCACCTCCACCTTGAGGTCTGACCACTTTTTTTTAATTTCAGAGTGTGTGCGCTGCTGAGACCCCACTGCATTGACGGCCTCGCAAACACACTCCCACTCACTTCTCTTTTGTTTTGCATTTATCCCTGTTGACAGGGTTCCAATAGCATATGCTTGAGCATTTCTACCTCGTGGAGCAAAATCTCGAGCTCAGACTCCGTGAAGTTTCCTTTTTTGCCTCTGTTCATAGTGCCAGGTGATCGGATTAAGAGGTGAATCTCAGGTCCAGAGGCCTATTTAAATGAAATTGCATATTTAAATGAGGGCGTGGACAGGGAGGAGTTTGGCACCTCGGCATGTGCGCTCAATTCCACGTTGATCGAGATGTACAAAAGAAACGTGCTTGGATCCATGCGTTCGCACACTTTGATACATCTGAATTTATTTGTGCGTAAGACAGTTTCTGGGTTTTGGCGTACGCCAAGTTTCAGTATGAAATCCACGCAAGTCTTAGTACATGAGGCCCCTGATGTTTACTGCCAACCGCTTTGGAGGATTTAAGCAACATACAAAGACTGACAACGTCTCTCAAAACTATTTTTGTGAAACATGAGGACAGTATAGTGATACTGCCAGCAGGGAGCACCAGAGAGCTGAAACGACAGTTGTACATTTCTTAAACTTTCACCAACACAAACACGCACGCTCACTTCAGATCATGGGAGGACGTCAAAAAATCACCACCCATTCTCTGACACTTTAACCGTTAACCTTGGTTCAAACATTTAACATCACACGCACACGCAGTGTATTTCAGATAATTAATGAATTCAGATGTCACAATGATCGTTTACATGGATAAGGAGTCCTACTGAATCAATTACTGCCGTTTATATCTAACTAATGATTGTTTTTGTAAAAGTGTAACGTCGAGCCTCAGCAGCTTTCTCACTCCTTATGTGCTACTGTATAAAACCTGGTTTTGCGCCTGCACTAATTGCTTACGGCCATACCACCCTGAACACGCCCGATCTCGTCTGATCTCGGAAGCTAAGCAGGGTCGGGCCTGGTTAGTACTTGGATGGGAGACCGCCTGGGAATACCAGGTGCTGTAAGCTTTTTCTTTTTCAACTCGAGCTCATTGACTCCGTGGCCTACCGTGGCGTACCGTGACCTGATGTTTACTGCCAACCGCTTTGGAGGATTTAAGCAACATACAAAAACTGACAACGTCTCTCAAAACTATTTTTGTGAAACATGAGGACAGTATAGTGATACTGCCAGCAGGGAGCACCAGAGAGCTGAACCGACAGTTGTACATTTCTTAAACTTTCACCAACACAAACACGCACGCTCACTTCAGATCATGGGAGGACGTCAAAAAATCACCACCCATTCTCTGACACTTTAACCGTTAACCTTGGTTCAAACATTTAACATCACACGCACACGCAGTGTATTTCAGATAATTAATGAATTCAGATGTCACAATGATCGTTTACATGGATAAGGAGTCCTACTGAATCAATTACTGCCGTTTATATCTAACTAATGATTGTTTTTGTAAAAGTGTAACGTCGAGCCTCAGCAGCTTTCTCACTCCTTATGTGCTACTGTATAAAACCTGGTTTTGCGCCTGCACTAATTGCTTACGGCCATACCACCCTGAACACGCCCGATCTCGTCTGATCTCGGAAGCTAAGCAGGGTCGGGCCTGGTTAGTACTTGGATGGGAGACCGCCTGGGAATACCAGGTGCTGTAAGCTTTTTCTTTTTCAACTCGAGCTCATTGCCTCCGTGGCCTACCGTGGCGTACCGTGACCTGATGTTTACTGCCAACCGCTTTGGAGGATTTAAGCAACATACAAAAACTGACAACGTCTCTCAAAACTATTTTTGTGAAACATGAGGACAGTATAGTGATACTGCCAGCAGGGAGCACCAGAGAGCTGAACCGACAGTTGTACATTTCTTAAACTTTCACCAACACAAACACGCACGCTCACTTCAGATCATGGGAGGACGTCAAAAAATCACCACCCATTCTCTGACACTTTAACCGTTAACCTTGGTTCAAACATTTAACATCACACGCACACGCAGTGTATTTCAGATAATTAATGAATTCAGATGTCACAATGATCGTTTACATGGATAAGGAGTCCTACTGAATCAATTACTGCCGTTTATATCTAACTAATGATTGTTTTTGTAAAAGTGTAACGTCGAGCCTCAGCAGCTTTCTCACTCCTTATGTGCTACTGTATAAAACCTGGTTTTGCGCCTGCACTAATTGCTTACGGCCATACCACCCTGAACACGCCCGATCTCGTCTGATCTCGGAAGCTAAGCAGGGTCGGGCCTGGTTAGTACTTGGATGGGAGACCGCCTGGGAATACCAGGTGCTGTAAGCTTTTTCTTTTTCAACTCGAGCTCATTGACTCCGTGGCCTACCGTGGCGTACCGTGACCTGATGTTTACTGCCAACCGCTTTGGAGGATTTAAGCAACATACAAAAACTGACAACGTCTCTCAAAACTATTTTTGTGAAACATGAGGACAGTATAGTGATACTGCCAGCAGGGAGCACCAGAGAGCTGAACCGACAGTTGTACATTTCTTAAACTTTCACCAACACAAACACGCACGCTCACTTCAGATCATGGGAGGACGTCAAAAAATCACCACCCATTCTCTGACACTTTAACCGTTAACCTTGGTTCAAACATTTAACATCACACGCACACGCAGTGTATTTCAGATAATTAATGAATTCAGATGTCACAATGATCGTTTACATGGATAAGGAGTCCTACTGAATCAATTACTGCCGTTTATATCTAACTAATGATTGTTTTTGTAAAGTGTAACGTCGAGCCTCAGCAGCTTTCTCACTCCTTATGTGCTACTGTATAAAACCTGGTTTTGCGCCTGCACTAATTGCTTACGGCCATACCACCCTGAACACGCCCGATCTCGTCTGATCTCGGAAGCTAAGCAGGGTCGGGCCTGGTTAGTACTTGGATGGGAGACCGCCTGGGAATACCAGGTGCTGTAAGCTTTTTCTTTTTCAACTCGAGCTCATTGACTCCGTGGCCTACCGTGGCGTACCGTGACCTGATGTTTACTGCCAACCGCTTTGGAGGATTTAAGCAACATACAAAAACTGACAACGTCTCTCAAAACTATTTTTGTGAAACATGAGGACAGTATAGTGATACTGCCAGCAGGGAGCACCAGAGAGCTGAACCGACAGTTGTACATTTCTTAAACTTTCACCAACACAAACACGCACGCTCACTTCAGATCATGGGAGGACGTCAAAAAATCACCACCCATTCTCTGACACTTTAACCGTTAACCTTGGTTCAAACATTTAACATCACACGCACACGCAGTGTATTTCAGATAATTAATGAATTCAGATGTCACAATGATCGTTTACATGGATAAGGAGTCCTACTGAATCAATTACTGCCGTTTATATCTAACTAATGATTGTTTTTGTAAAAGTGTAACGTCGAGCCTCAGCAGCTTTCTCACTCCTTATGTGCTACTGTATAAAACCTGGTTTTGCGCCTGCACTAATTGCTTACGGCCATACCACCCTGAACACGCCCGATCTCGTCTGATCTCGGAAGCTAAGCAGGGTCGGGCCTGGTTAGTACTTGGATGGGAGACCGCCTGGGAATACCAGGTGCTGTAAGCTTTTTCTTTTTCAACTCGAGCTCATTGACTCCGTGGCCTACCGTGGCGTACCGTGACCTGATGTTTACTGCCAACCGCTTTGGAGGATTTAAGCAACATACAAAAACTGACAACGTCTCTCAAAACTATTTTTGTGAAACATGAGGACAGTATAGTGATACTGCCAGCAGGGAGCACCAGAGAGCTGAACCGACAGTTGTACATTTCTTAAACTTTCACCAACACAAACACGCACGCTCACTTCAGATCATGGGAGGACGTCAAAAAATCACCACCCATTCTCTGACACTTTAACCGTTAACCTTGGTTCAAACATTTAACATCACACGCACACGCAGTGTATTTCAGATAATTAATGAATTCAGATGTCACAATGATCGTTTACATGGATAAGGAGTCCTACTGAATCAATTACTGCCGTTTATATCTAACTAATGATTGTTTTTGTAAAAGTGTAACGTCGAGCCTCAGCAGCTTTCTCACTCCTTATGTGCTACTGTATAAAACCTGGTTTTGCGCCTGCACTAATTGCTTACGGCCATACCACCCTGAACACGCCCGATCTCGTCTGATCTCGGAAGCTAAGCAGGGTCGGGCCTGGTTAGTACTTGGATGGGAGACCGCCTGGGAATACCAGGTGCTGTAAGCTTTTTCTTTTTCAACTCGAGCTCATTGACTCCGTGGCCTACCGTGGCGTACCGTGACCTGATGTTTACTGCCAACCGCTTTGGAGGATTTAAGCAACATACAAAAACTGACAACGTCTCTCAAAACTATTTTTGTGAAACATGAGGACAGTATAGTGATACTGCCAGCAGGGAGCACCAGAGAGCTGAACCGACAGTTGTACATTTCTTAAACTTTCACCAACACAAACACGCACGCTCACTTCAGATCATGGGAGGACGTCAAAAAATCACCACCCATTCTCTGACACTTTAACCGTTAACCTTGGTTCAAACATTTAACATCACACGCACACGCAGTGTATTTCAGATAATTAATGAATTCAGATGTCACAATGATCGTTTACATGGATAAGGAGTCCTACTGAATCAATTACTGCCGTTTATATCTAACTAATGATTGTTTTTGTAAAGTGTAACGTCGAGCCTCAGCAGCTTTCTCACTCCTTATGTGCTACTGTATAAAACCTGGTTTTGCGCCTGCACTAATTGCTTACGGCCATACCACCCTGAACACGCCCGATCTCGTCTGATCTCGGAAGCTAAGCAGGGTCGGGCCTGGTTAGTACTTGGATGGGAGACCGCCTGGGAATACCAGGTGCTGTAAGCTTTTTCTTTTTCAACTCGAGCTCATTGACTCCGTGGCCTACCGTGGCGTACCGTGACCTGATGTTTACTGCCAACCGCTTTGGAGGATTTAAGCAACATACAAAAACTGACAACGTCTCTCAAAACTATTTTTGTGAAACATGAGGACAGTATAGTGATACTGCCAGCAGGGAGCACCAGAGAGCTGAACCGACAGTTGTACATTTCTTAAACTTTCACCAACACAAACACGCACGCTCACTTCAGATCATGGGAGGACGTCAAAAAATCACCACCCATTCTCTGACACTTTAACCGTTAACCTTGGTTCAAACATTTAACATCACACGCACACGCAGTGTATTTCAGATAATTAATGAATTCAGATGTCACAATGATCGTTTACATGGATAAGGAGTCCTACTGAATCAATTACTGCCGTTTATATCTAACTAATGATTGTTTTTGTAAAAGTGTAACGTCGAGCCTCAGCAGCTTTCTCACTCCTTATGTGCTACTGTATAAAACCTGGTTTTGCGCCTGCACTAATTGCTTACGGCCATACCACCCTGAACACGCCCGATCTCGTCTGATCTCGGAAGCTAAGCAGGGTCGGGCCTGGTTAGTACTTGGATGGGAGACCGCCTGGGAATACCAGGTGCTGTAAGCTTTTTCTTTTTCAACTCGAGCTCATTGACTCCGTGGCGTACCGTGACCTGATGTTTACTGCCAACCGCTTTGGAGGATTTAAGCAACATACAAAAACTGACAACGTCTCTCAAAACTATTTTTGTGAAACATGAGGACAGTATAGTGATACTGCCAGCAGGGAGCACCAGAGAGCTGAACCGACAGTTGTACATTTCTTAAACTTTCACCAACACAAACACGCACGCTCACTTCAGATCATGGGAGGACGTCAAAAAATCACCACCCATTCTCTGACACTTTAACCGTTAACCTTGGTTCAAACATTTAACATCACACGCACACGCAGTGTATTTCAGATAATTAATGAATTCAGATGTCACAATGATCGTTTACATGGATAAGGAGTCCTACTGAATCAATTACTGCCGTTTATATCTAACTAATGATTGTTTTTGTAAAAGTGTAACGTCGAGCCTCAGCAGCTTTCTCACTCCTTATGTGCTACTGTATAAAACCTGGTTTTGCGCCTGCACTAATTGCTTACGGCCATACCACCCTGAACACGCCCGATCTCGTCTGATCTCGGAAGCTAAGCAGGGTCGGGCCTGGTTAGTACTTGGATGGGAGACCGCCTGGGAATACCAGGTGCTGTAAGCTTTTTCTTTTTCAACTCGAGCTCATTGACTCCGTGGCCTACCGTGGCGTACCGTGACCTGATGTTTACTGCCAACCGCTTTGGAGGATTTAAGCAACATACAAAAACTGACAACGTCTCTCAAAACTATTTTTGTGAAACATGAGGACAGTATAGTGATACTGCCAGCAGGGAGCACCAGAGAGCTGAACCGACAGTTGTACATTTCTTAAACTTTCACCAACACAAACACGCACGCTCACTTCAGATCATGGGAGGACGTCAAAAAATCACCACCCATTCTCTGACACTTTAACCGTTAACCTTGGTTCAAACATTTAACATCACACGCACACGCAGTGTATTTCAGATAATTAATGAATTCAGATGTCACAATGATCGTTTACATGGATAAGGAGTCCTACTGAATCAATTACTGCCGTTTATATCTAACTAATGATTGTTTTTGTAAAAGTGTAACGTCGAGCCTCAGCAGCTTTCTCACTCCTTATGTGCTACTGTATAAAACCTGGTTTTGCGCCTGCACTAATTGCTTACGGCCATACCACCCTGAACACGCCCGATCTCGTCTGATCTCGGAAGCTAAGCAGGGTCGGGCCTGGTTAGTACTTGGATGGGAGACCGCCTGGGAATACCAGGTGCTGTAAGCTTTTTCTTTTTCAACTCGAGCTCATTGACTCCGTGGCCTACCGTGGCGTACCGTGACCTGATGTTTACTGCCAACCGCTTTGGAGGATTTAAGCAACATACAAAAACTGACAACGTCTCTCAAAACTATTTTTGTGAAACATGAGGACAGTATAGTGATACTGCCAGCAGGGAGCACCAGAGAGCTGAACCGACAGTTGTACATTTCTTAAACTTTCACCAACACAAACACGCACGCTCACTTCAGATCATGGGAGGACGTCAAAAAATCACCACCCATTCTCTGACACTTTAACCGTTAACCTTGGTTCAAACATTTAACATCACACGCACACGCAGTGTATTTCAGATAATTAATGAATTCAGATGTCACAATGATCGTTTACATGGATAAGGAGTCCTACTGAATCAATTACTGCCGTTTATATCTAACTAATGATTGTTTTTGTAAAAGTGTAACGTCGAGCCTCAGCAGCTTTCTCACTCCTTATGTGCTACTGTATAAAACCTGGTTTTGCGCCTGCACTAATTGCTTACGGCCATACCACCCTGAACACGCCCGATCTCGTCTGATCTCGGAAGCTAAGCAGGGTCGGGCCTGGTTAGTACTTGGATGGGAGACCGCCTGGGAATACCAGGTGCTGTAAGCTTTTTCTTTTTCAACTCGAGCTCATTGACTCCGTGGCCTACCGTGGCGTACCGTGACCTGATGTTTACTGCCAACCGCTTTGGAGGATTTAAGCAACATACAAAAACTGACAACGTCTCTCAAAACTATTTTTGTGAAACATGAGGACAGTATAGTGATACTGCCAGCAGGGAGCACCAGAGAGCTGAACCGACAGTTGTACATTTCTTAAACTTTCACCAACACAAACACGCACGCTCACTTCAGATCATGGGAGGACGTCAAAAAATCACCACCCATTCTCTGACACTTTAACCGTTAACCTTGGTTCAAACATTTAACATCACACGCACACGCAGTGTATTTCAGATAATTAATGAATTCAGATGTCACAATGATCGTTTACATGGATAAGGAGTCCTACTGAATCAATTACTGCCGTTTATATCTAACTAATGATTGTTTTTGTAAAAGTGTAACGTCGAGCCTCAGCAGCTTTCTCACTCCTTATGTGCTACTGTATAAAACCTGGTTTTGCGCCTGCACTAATTGCTTACGGCCATACCACCCTGAACACGCCCGATCTCGTCTGATCTCGGAAGCTAAGCAGGGTCGGGCCTGGTTAGTACTTGGATGGGAGACCGCCTGGGAATACCAGGTGCTGTAAGCTTTTTCTTTTTCAACTCGAGCTCATTGACTCCGTGGCCTACCGTGGCGTACCGTGACCTGATGTTTACTGCCAACCGCTTTGGAGGATTTAAGCAACATACAAAAACTGACAACGTCTCTCAAAACTATTTTTGTGAAACATGAGGACAGTATAGTGATACTGCCAGCAGGGAGCACCAGAGAGCTGAACCGACAGTTGTACATTTCTTAAACTTTCACCAACACAAACACGCACGCTCACTTCAGATCATGGGAGGACGTCAAAAAATCACCACCCATTCTCTGACACTTTAACCGTTAACCTTGGTTCAAACATTTAACATCACACGCACACGCAGTGTATTTCAGATAATTAATGAATTCAGATGTCACAATGATCGTTTACATGGATAAGGAGTCCTACTGAATCAATTACTGCCGTTTATATCTAACTAATGATTGTTTTTGTAAAAGTGTAACGTCGAGCCTCAGCAGCTTTCTCACTCCTTATGTGCTACTGTATAAAACCTGGTTTTGCGCCTGCACTAATTGCTTACGGCCATACCACCCTGAACACGCCCGATCTCGTCTGATCTCGGAAGCTAAGCAGGGTCGGGCCTGGTTAGTACTTGGATGGGAGACCGCCTGGGAATACCAGGTGCTGTAAGCTTTTTCTTTTTCAACTCGAGCTCATTGACTCCGTGGCCTACCGTGGCGTACCGTGACCTGATGTTTACTGCCAACCGCTTTGGAGGATTTAAGCAACATACAAAAACTGACAACGTCTCTCAAAACTATTTTTGTGAAACATGAGGACAGTATAGTGATACTGCCAGCAGGGAGCACCAGAGAGCTGAACCGACAGTTGTACATTTCTTAAACTTTCACCAACACAAACACGCACGCTCACTTCAGATCATGGGAGGACGTCAAAAAATCACCACCCATTCTCTGACACTTTAACCGTTAACCTTGGTTCAAACATTTAACATCACACGCACACGCAGTGTATTTCAGATAATTAATGAATTCAGATGTCACAATGATCGTTTACATGGATAAGGAGTCCTACTGAATCAATTACTGCCGTTTATATCTAACTAATGATTGTTTTTGTAAAAGTGTAACGTCGAGCCTCAGCAGCTTTCTCACTCCTTATGTGCTACTGTATAAAACCTGGTTTTGCGCCTGCACTAATTGCTTACGGCCATACCACCCTGAACACGCCCGATCTCGTCTGATCTCGGAAGCTAAGCAGGGTCGGGCCTGGTTAGTACTTGGATGGGAGACCGCCTGGGAATACCAGGTGCTGTAAGCTTTTCCTTTTTCAACTCGAGCTCATTGCCTCCGTGGCCTACCGTGGCGTACCGTGACCTGATGTTTACAGCCAACCGCTTTGGAGGATTTAAGCAACATACAAAAACTGACAACGTCTCTCAAAACTATTTTTGTGAAACATGAGGACAGTATAGTGATACTGCCAGCAGGGAGCACCAGAGAGCTGAAACGACAGTTGTACATTTCTTAAACTTTCACCAACACAAACACGCACGCTCACTTCAGATCATGGGAGGACGTCAAAAAATCACCACCCATTCTCTGACACTTTAACCGTTAACCTTGGTTCAAACATTTAACATCACACGCACACGCAGTGTATTTCAGATAATTAATGAATTCAGATGTCACAATGATCGTTTACATGGATAAGGAGTCCTACTGAATCAATTACTGCCGTTTATATCTAACTAATGATTGTTTTTGTAAAAGTGTAACGTCGAGCCTCAGCAGCTTTCTCACTCCTTATGTGCTACTGTATAAAACCTGGTTTTGCGCCTGCACTAATTGCTTACGGCCATACCACCCTGAACACGCCCGATCTCGTCTGATCTCGGAAGCTAAGCAGGGTCGGGCCTGGTTAGTACTTGGATGGGAGACCGCCTGGGAATACCAGGTGCTGTAAGCTTTTTCTTTTTCAACTCGAGCTCATTGACTCCGTGGCCTACCGTGGCGTACCGTGACCTGATGTTTACTGCCAACCGCTTTGGAGGATTTAAGCAACATACAAAAACTGACAACGTCTCTCAAAACTATTTTTGTGAAACATGAGGACAGTATAGTGATACTGCCAGCAGGGAGCACCAGAGAGCTGAACCGACAGTTGTACATTTCTTAAACTTTCACCAACACAAACACGCACGCTCACTTCAGATCATGGGAGGACGTCAAAAAATCACCACCCATTCTCTGACACTTTAACCGTTAACCTTGGTTCAAACATTTAACATCACACGCACACGCAGTGTATTTCAGATAATTAATGAATTCAGATGTCACAATGATCGTTTACATGGATAAGGAGTCCTACTGAATCAATTACTGCCGTTTATATCTAACTAATGATTGTTTTTGTAAAAGTGTAACGTCGAGCCTCAGCAGCTTTCTCACTCCTTATGTGCTACTGTATAAAACCTGGTTTTGCGCCTGCACTAATTGCTTACGGCCATACCACCCTGAACACGCCCGATCTCGTCTGATCTCGGAAGCTAAGCAGGGTCGGGCCTGGTTAGTACTTGGATGGGAGACCGCCTGGGAATACCAGGTGCTGTAAGCTTTTTCTTTTTCAACTCGAGCTCATTGACTCCGTGGCCTACCGTGGCGTACCGTGACCTGATGTTTACTGCCAACCGCTTTGGAGGATTTAAGCAACATACAAAAACTGACAACGTCTCTCAAAACTATTTTTGTGAAACATGAGGACAGTATAGTGATACTGCCAGCAGGGAGCACCAGAGAGCTGAACCGACAGTTGTACATTTCTTAAACTTTCACCAACACAAACACGCACGCTCACTTCAGATCATGGGAGGACGTCAAAAAATCACCACCCATTCTCTGACACTTTAACCGTTAACCTTGGTTCAAACATTTAACATCACACGCACACGCAGTGTATTTCAGATAATTAATGAATTCAGATGTCACAATGATCGTTTACATGGATAAGGAGTCCTACTGAATCAATTACTGCCGTTTATATCTAACTAATGATTGTTTTTGTAAGAGTGTAACGTCGAGCCTCAGCAGCTTTCTCACTCCTTATGTGCTACTGTATAAAACCTGGTTTTGCGCCTGCACTAATTGCTTACGGCCATACCACCCTGAACACGCCCGATCTCGTCTGATCTCGGAAGCTAAGCAGGGTCGGGCCTGGTTAGTACTTGGATGGGAGACCGCCTGGGAATACCAGGTGCTGTAAGCTTTTTCTTTTTCAACTCGAGCTCATTGCCTCCGTGGCCTACCGTGGCGTACCGTGACCTGATGTTTACTGCCAACCGCTTTGGAGGATTTAAGCAACATACAAAAACTGACAACGTCTCTCAAAACTATTTTTGTGAAACATGAGGACAGTATAGTGATACTGCCAGCAGGGAGCACCAGAGAGCTGAACCGACAGTTGTACATTTCTTAAACTTTCACCAACACAAACACGCACGCTCACTTCAGATCATGGGAGGACGTCAAAAAATCACCACCCATTCTCTGACACTTTAACCGTTAACCTTGGTTCAAACATTTAACATCACACGCACACGCAGTGTATTTCAGATAATTAATGAATTCAGATGTCACAATGATCGTTTACATGGATAAGGAGTCCTACTGAATCAATTACTGCCGTTTATATCTAACTAATGATTGTTTTTGTAAAAGTGTAACGTCGAGCCTCAGCAGCTTTCTCACTCCTTATGTGCTACTGTATAAAACCTGGTTTTGCGCCTGCACTAATTGCTTACGGCCATACCACCCTGAACACGCCCGATCTCGTCTGATCTCGGAAGCTAAGCAGGGTCGGGCCTGGTTAGTACTTGGATGGGAGACCGCCTGGGAATACCAGGTGCTGTAAGCTTTTTCTTTTTCAACTCGAGCTCATTGCCTCCGTGGCCTACCGTGGCGTACCGTGACCTGATGTTTACTGCCAACCGCTTTGGAGGATTTAAGCAACATACAAAAACTGACAACGTCTCTCAAAACTATTTTTGTGAAACATGAGGACAGTATAGTGATACTGCCAGCAGGGAGCACCAGAGAGCTGAACCGACAGTTGTACATTTCTTAAACTTTCACCAACACAAACACGCACGCTCACTTCAGATCATGGGAGGACGTCAAAAAATCACCACCCATTCTCTGACACTTTAACCGTTAACCTTGGTTCAAACATTTAACATCACACGCACACGCAGTGTATTTCAGATAATTAATGAATTCAGATGTCACAATGATCGTTTACATGGATAAGGAGTCCTACTGAATCAATTACTGCCGTTTATATCTAACTAATGATTGTTTTTGTAAGAGTGTAACGTCGAGCCTCAGCAGCTTTCTCACTCCTTATGTGCTACTGTATAAAACCTGGTTTTGCGCCTGCACTAATTGCTTACGGCCATACCACCCTGAACACTGCCCGATCTCGTCTGATCTCGGAAGCTAAGCAGGGTCGGGCCTGGTTAGTACTTGGATGGGAGACCGCCTGGGAATACCAGGTGCTGTAAGCTTTTTCTTTTTCAACTCGAGCTCATTGCCTCCGTGGCCTACCGTGGCGTACCGTGACCTGATGTTTACTGCCAACCGCTTTGGAGGATTTAAGCAACATACAAAAACTGACAACGTCTCTCAAAACTATTTTTGTGAAACATGAGGACAGTATAGTGATACTGCCAGCAGGGAGCACCAGAGAGCTGAACCGACAGTTGTACATTTCTTAAACTTTCACCAACACAAACACGCACGCTCACTTCAGATCATGGGAGGACGTCAAAAAATCACCACCCATTCTCTGACACTTTAACCGTTAACCTTGGTTCAAACATTTAACATCACACGCACACGCAGTGTATTTCAGATAATTAATGAATTCAGATGTCACAATGATCGTTTACATGGATAAGGAGTCCTACTGAATCAATTACTGCCGTTTATATCTAACTAATGATTGTTTTTGTAAAAGTGTAACGTCGAGCCTCAGCAGCTTTCTCACTCCTTATGTGCTACTGTATAAAACCTGGTTTTGCGCCTGCACTAATTGCTTAAGGCCATACCACCCTGAACACGCCCGATCTCGTCTGATCTCGGAAGCTAAGCAGGGTCGGGCCTGGTTAGTACTTGGATGGGAGACCTCCTCAGAAGCCCAGGTTGCTGTAAGTAGTGACGGGTGTCACCAAAAGAAAAAAAAAAAAAAACACGCCCGATCTTGTCTGATCTCGGAAGCTAAGCAGGGTCGGGCCTGGTTAGTACTTGGATGGGAGACCTCCTCAGAAGCCCAGGTTGCTGTAAGTAGTGACGGGTGTCACCAAAAGAAAAAAAACACGCCCGATCTCGTCTGATCTCGGAAGCTAAGCAGGGTCGGGCCTGGTTAGTACTTGGATGGGAGACCGCCTGGGAATTCCAGGTGCTGTAAGCTTTTTCTTTTTCAACTCGAGCTCATTGACTCCGTGGCGTACCGTGACCTGATGTTTACTGCCAACCGCTTTGGAGGATTTAAGCAACATACAAAAACTGACAACGTCTCTCAAAACTGTTTTTGTGAAACATGAGGACAGTATAGTGATACTGCCAGCAGGGAGCACCAGAGAGCTGAACCGACAGTTGTACATTTCTTAAACTTTCACCAACACAAACACGCACGCTCACTTCAGATCATGGGAGGACGTCAAAAAATCACCACCCATTCTCTGACACTTTAACCGTTAACCTTGGTTCAAACATTTAACATCACACGCACACGCAGTGTATTTCAGATAATTAATGAATTCAGATGTCACAATGATCGTTTACATGGATAAGGAGTCCTACTGAATCAATTACTGCCGTTTATATCTAACTAATGATTGTTTTTGTAAGAGTGTAACGTCGAGCCTCAGCAGCTTCCTCACTCCTTATGTGCTACTGTATAAAACCTGGTTTTGCGCCTGCACTAATTGCTTACGGCCATACCACCCTGAACACGCCCGATCTCGTCTGATCTCGGAAGCTAAGCAGGGTCGGGCCTGGTTAGTACTTGGATGGGAGTCCGCCTGGGAATACCAGGTGCTGTAAGCTATTTCTTTTTCAACTCGAGCTCATTGACTCCGTGGCCTACCGTGGCGTACCGTGACCTGATGTTTACTGCCAACCGCTTTGGAGGATTTAAGCAACATACAAAACTGACAACGTCTCTCAAAACTATTTTTGTGAAACATGAGGACAGTATAGTGATACTGCCAGCAGGGAGCACCAGAGAGCTGAACCGACAGTTGTACATTTCTTAAACTTTCACCAACACAAACACGCACGCTCACTTCAGATCATGGGAGGACGTCAAAAAATCACCACCCATTCTCTGACACTTTAACCGTTAACCTTGGTTCAAACATTTAACATCACACGCACACGCAGTGTATTTCAGATAATTAATGAATTCAGATGTCACAATGATCGTTTACATGGATAAGGAGTCCTACTGAATCAATTACTGCCGTTTATATCTAACTAATGATTGTTTTTGTAAAAGTGTAACGTCGAGCCTCAGCAGCTTTCTCACTCCTTATGTGCTACTGTATAAAACCTGGTTTTGCGCCTGCACTAATTGCTTACGGCCATACCACCCTGAACACGCCCGATCTCGTCTGATCTCGGAAGCTAAGCAGGGTCGGGCCTGGTTAGTACTTGGATGGGAGACCGCCTGGGAATACCAGGTGCTGTAAGCTTTTTCTTTTTCAACTCGAGCTCATTGACTCGTGCTCCGTGGCGTACCGTGACCTGATGTTTACTGCCAACCGCTTTGGAGGATTTAAGCAACATACAAAAACTGACAACGTCTCTCAAAACTATTTTTGTGAAACATGAGGACAGTATAGTGATACTGCCAGCAGGGAGCACCAGAGAGCTGAACCGACAGTTGTACATTTCTTAAACTTTCACCAACACAAACACGCACGCTCACTTCAGATCATGGGAGGACGTCAAAAAATCACCACCCATTCTCTGACACTTTAACCGTTAACCTTGGTTCAAACATTTAACATCACACGCACACGCAGTGTATTTCAGATAATTAATGAATTCAGATGTCACAATGATCGTTTACATGGATAAGGAGTCCTACTGAATCAATTACTGCCGTTTATATCTAACTAATGATTGTTTTTGTAAGAGTGTAACGTCGAGCCTCAGCAGCTTTCTCACTCCTTATGTGCTACTGTATAAAACCTGGTTTTGCGCCTGCACTAATTGCTTACGGCCATACCACCCTGAACACGACCGATCTCGTCTGATCTCGGAAGCTAAGCAGGGTCGGGCCTGGTTAGTACTTGGATGGGAGACCGCCTGGGAATACCAGGTGCTGTAAGCATTTTCTTTTTCAACTCGAGCTCATTGCCTCCGTGGCCTACCGTGGCGTACCGTGACCTGATGTTTACTGCCAACCGCTTTGGAGGATTTAAGCAACATACAAAAACTGACAACGTCTCTCAAAACTATTTTTGTGAAACATGAGGACAGTATAGTGATACTGCCAGCAGGGAGCACCAGAGAGCTGAACCGACGAGGCGAGGAGGAAGGAGTGTTGCGGAGGAGTCGGGAGGAGAAAGGAGAGAAGGAGAGAGCGGGGGAGATGGGAACGGCAAGGCGGCTGGAGGCGGGCAAGAGCAGGTGGCTGGTGGAGAAACAGTGGACGGGATTAAGAAGGTAGAGCGCATGTATGAGAGGAGGCTCACGGTTTGCGTGGAGCAGTGCGGGGACATTATACCCATAGGAGAATTAATGAAGGCTATGGCGGTCGTGTGCGGAGAAATCAGGGCCTGTAGGGTGCTGGCCCTCGGGAAGCTGGAGGTGACGGTGTGCGGAGAGAGGGGGAAGGACCGTCTGCTCGATGGGTTTAAAATACACAACACTAGGATTATTGCCAGAGAACTATGTAATGACGAGCTGGTGGTTTCCTTTCTTACCCTGCCAGCATACATTTCTGATGCGGAAATCCTGGATAAACTAAGTGGGTGGGGAGTCCGGGCGCTTTCGTCCATCAAGAGGAGGATGTGGCCGGGCACCAATATTGCCGATGGTACAAGGATTGTACGGGTCAAATTTAATGAGCTCGTGCAATCCTTGCCATATTCCACTAAATTCAATACCGCAACGGGTGTTGAATACTTTAGAGTAATCCACGACCGCCAGATGAAGGTTTGCAGGAGCTGTATGCAGCCGGGCCACATCCTGCGTGAGTGCCCGGATTTTACCTGCCATAATTGTGGATGCCAGGGCCACTACGCTCGGGAGTGTGCCACTGGGGTGGCAAAGTGTCTGACATGCCGGAGGAGAGAGAGAGACTGTATATGCCCGGTGGAGAAGGAGGCGGAGGAGGACGGCGGCGAGCTGGATGGTGACGAACCGGGGGCGCCGGATGACGGTGGTGGTGAGGACGAGGAGGAGGGCATGGGCGCGAGCATGGACCGGGACGGTGTCTCTGGGGGGGAGGAATTCCCCACGTTGCTGGAGGAGGAGCTCACCTCGGGCCAGCCTGCGGACCTGAGGGGAGAGCGGAGCGAGGGCCTGCCGCGGCGGCAGGGAGACAGGAGCGTGAGAGGCAGAGGTGAAAGACGGGAAGGGGTAAGAATGTTTGGGGATGGGACGGGGAAAACTGTACTTAATATGACTTGGGGCAATGATGAGGTGGTTGAGAGTGGGGATTTTGTTGATAATACTGTGAGGGAGGGGAGCTCGGGGAGTGATATGGACATGGAGGAGCTAAGGGAGGCGAAAAAAAGGCTGTCCGCAAAGCAAAAAACGGAGGGGAGTGGGAAGAAGAATAAGAATTGTTAATTTTTTTTGATGAAGGTTATTGTGCTAGCTGGCTCTTTTTCGTTGGTTTTTCCTTATTTTATTTTTTATTATTTATGGCTTTGGTTATTTTTTCCCTGAATGCGAACGTTATGAGAACTGAATATAAAATAAATGCCATATTGGAAAGAGTTGCGAGCTAGTGGAATTCTGGGGAAAAATCAAGGGGCTGCTGGGAGGGTGCAGTGTGGGAGACTGCTGGGTGGAACGGGGGTGGGAATTGTCTGTACTCTTGGGAGTGAGTAGGAAATATAGAAATTGGAAAATGATCAATATGATCTTTGGATTCGCAAGGAGGGCGATTTTTAACAGACGCGATTTTGCGCTGTATGAAAGGAGAAAGTTGGATGCATGGAGGCTGTTTGTGAGTGAATGGAAAAGACACTTACGAATGCTGTATGTTGTGGACGAGGCTTTGTTTGTGAGTATGTTTGTAGAGAGCGCGGGAGTATGTGGTGTGAATGAGAATGGAATTGTATGGATGACTGAGCAGGGCACCGTTTGGGGTTGATTTGGGTGGTTTAAAGGGGGTGGCTTATTTTTGGAGGTGGGAGAGTGGGTTTTTTTTTGTGGGATTTTGGTTTTGTGTGGTTTTTTCGAATGAGGGGTGGTTTAATTTTGTGGGTAAATGGTCGAGGTTAAAATAATCTGTGTTTGGCTATTCGGTTTGTGCTTTGGGATTGAGGGGCGGTTTAATTTCGAGGGTAAGTGTATTCGGGAAAAGATATTGCTTTTGCTGTGTTGTTCTTATTTTAATTTAAAAGAGAAAGTCTGCTTAGTTAATTGTTTGTGCGGTTTCTGAGGGTGGTTTAATTTGTGGGACTGTTTTTCATTTACTTTTATTTGATATACGTATAAATGAATGTGTAATTGTATAAAATTGAATCTATTTTTGAAAATAAAAAAGAAAAAGAAAAACACGCCCGATCTCGTCTGATCTCGGAAGCTAAGCAGGGTCGGGCCTGGTTAGTACTTGGATGGGAGACCGCCTGGGAATACCAGGTGCTGTAAGCTTTTTCTTTTTCAACTCGAGCTCATTGCCTCCGTGGCCTACCGTGGCGTGCCGTGACCTGATGTTTACTGCCAACCGCTTTGGAGGATTTAAGCAACATACAAAAACTGACAACGTCTCTCAAAACTATTTTTGTGAAACATGAGGACAGTGTAGTGATACTGCCAGCAGGGAGCACCAGAGAGCTGAAACGACAGTTGTACATTTCTTAAACTTTCACCAACACAAACACGCACGCTCACTTCAGATCATGGGAGGACGTCAAAAAATCACCACCCATTCTCTGACACTTTAACCGTTAACCTTGGTTCAAACATTTAACATCACACGCACACGCAGTGTATTTCAGATAATTAATGAATTCAGATGTCACAATGATCGTTTACATGGATAAGGAGTCCTACTGAATCAATTACTGCCGTTTATATCTAACTAATGATTGTTTTTGTAAAAGTGTAACGTCGAGCCTCAGCAGCTTTCACACTCCTTATGTGCTACTGTATAAAACCTGGTTTTGCGCCTGCACTAATTGCTTACGGCCATACCACCCTGAACACGCCCGATCTCGTCTGATCTCGGAAGCTAAGCAGGGTCGGGCCTGGTTAGTACTTGGATGGGAGACCGCCTGGGAATACCAGGTGCTGTAAGCTTTTTCTTCTTCAACTCGAGCTCATTGCCTCCGTGGCCTACCGTGGCGTACCGTGACCTGATGTTTACTGCCAACCGTTTTGGAGGATTTAAGCAACATACAAAAACTGACAACGTCTCTCAAAACTATTTTTGTGAAACATGAGGACAGTATAGTGATACTGCCAGCAGGGAGCACCAGAGAGCTGAAACGACAGTTGTACATTTCTTAAACTTTCACCAACACAAACACGCACGCTCACTTCAGATCATGGGAGGACGTCAAAAATCACCACCCATTCTCTGACACTTTAACCGTTAACCTTGGTTCAAACATTTAACATCACACGCACACGCAGTGTATATCAGATAATTAATGAATTCAGATGTCACAATGATCGTTTACATGGATAAGGAGTCCTACTGAATCAATTACTGCCGTTTATATCTAACTAATGATTGTTTTTGTAAAAGTGTAACGTCGAGCCTCAGCAGCTTTCACACTCCTTATGTGCTACTGTATAAAACCTGGTTTTGCGCCTGCACTAATTGCTTACGGCCATACCACCCTGAACACGCCCGATCTCGTCTGATCTCGGAAGCTAAGCAGGGTCGGGCCTGGTTAGTACTTCGATGGGAGACCGCCTGGGAATACCATGTGCTGTAAGCTTTTTCTTTTTCAACTCGAGCTCATTGCCTCCGTGGCCTACCGTGGCGTACCGTGACCTGATGTTTACTGCCAACCGCTTTGGAGGATTTAAGCAACATATAAAAACTGACAACGTCTCTCAAAACTATTTTTGTGAAACATGAGGACAGAATAGTGATACTGCCAGCAGGGAGCACCAGAGAGCTGAACCGACAGTTGTACATTTCTTAAACTTTCACCAACACAAACACGCACGCTCACTTCAGATCATGGGAGGACGTCAAAAAATCACCACCCATTCTCTTACACTTTAACCGTTAACCTTGGTTCAAACATTTAACATCACACGCACACGCAGTGTATTTCAGATAATTAATGAATTCAGATGTCACAATGATCGTTTACATGGATAAGGAGTCCTACTGAATCAATTACTGCCGTTTATATCTAACTAATGATTGTTTTTGTAAAAGTGTAACGTCGAGCCTCAGCAGCTTTCTCACTCCTTATGTGCTACTGTATAAAACCTGGTTTTGCGCCTGCACTAATTGCTTACGGCCATACCACCCTGAACACGCCCGATCTCGTCTGATCTCGGAAGCTAAGCAGGGTCGGGCCTGGTTAGTACTTGGATGGGAGACCTCCACAGAAGCCCAGGTTGCTGTAAGTAGTGACGGGTGTCACCAAAAAGAAAAAAAAAAAAAAAAACACGCCCGATCTCGTCTGATCTCGTTCAGGTGCGCAAAGCAGGAAGTGAAGGAAGCAGGAAAAAGTTTGTTGGCAGAGTAGGCTGATACAGCAGCCTGGTGTTTTTTCTTCTTGTTGATTTGTAGATTATATTATTTTGACAAAATCGTAATTTAATTATAGTTCTAAATCTCCCCACAGTTTTTTTTGCTGTTTGGGGAGGCTTTCATTTGACGGATGGACCACATGGCAGCAGACAAAGGACCGGAGCAGACAATGCCTAGCAGTGGAGTTGGAGCACTGGAGGAAGAGGGAAGGAATGGGATTGAGAATCGGCCAGAAACGGGAGAAGGACGGCAGAAAGAGTACGGGAAAGAGCTGACAGTGGACGTTGAGGTGGAGGGAACAGCGGTGATTTCCATGATGGATATTCTGCGGGAAGTGGCAGTGCAATGTGGAGTGGTGAGCGGATGCCGTATGAGAGGGGAAAAAAACTATGAAATCACCATGAAGGATGAGGTGGGAAAGCGCAAGCTCCTGGACGGCGTGCGTGTAAAAGGAGCCTTAGTGCATGGCAGGGAGATTGTGAACAGTGACATGGTGGTGTCATTTATTAACTTGCCTGTTTACATGGAAGATGCAACAATACTGGCAAGGCTGGAGGAGTGGGGTGTGCGGCCAATATCTGTCATCAAACGGCGCAAGTGGCCGGGGACGGAGATTGCGGACGGGACAAGATTTTTAAAAGTCCGCTTTAATGAGCAGGTACGATCGCTCCCGTACTCAACCAAGTTAGAGACACTGAGAGGAGCGGAGTACTTTAGAGTGATACATGATCGACAGGTGCGGGTGTGCCGACTCTGCATCAAGCCAGGACACATCTTCAGGGAGTGCCCTGATTTCAAGTGCTTCAGGTGCCAGAAGACAGGGCATTATGCGCGGGAGTGTGAGGAACGGAACGCAGCGGCGAGGGAGGAGGAGAGAGGAGAACAGATGGAGGATAAAGACGGAGAGAACGATGACGGAAGGGGAGCTGAAGAGGAGACGGGAGGTGAGAACGAGGAAGCGGAATATTGGCGGTATAGATCTGACAGCGGCGACAGTGCTGAGAAGGACGGTGACGAACAGATGATGGAGCAGGGGGGAAAAGCGGAGTACGATGATGTGTCGGAGGCTACAGACGGTGAACGAGGGAGAGCAGAACAACCGGTGGAAAAAATAGATGAGGAGCAAAGACAGGAGGGCAGAGGACGAAAAGGAGGGAAGAAGACAAAAGAACTGGCCGCCAAAAGGAAAGCAGAGGAGGAGAAGACACGGGGAGTGAGAAGTAAAGGACCGCGGTCTGGCATGTGAGTCTTGCTTTGGTTTTTGGTTTAAATATTTTCTTTCTTTTAGCTCTCATGACCACAGTAACTTCTGTTAATGTGAATGGTTTAAGGGACAGGGGCAAACTGAGGTCACTTTTAAATATATATAGAAGTGATATCCTATGCATACAGGAGACAAATTGGGATGACGTAAAAGTTATAGAGGTGAAGGAGGTGTGGGGGGGGGGGATTTATTATAATAACGGGGCTAAGAATGCAAGAGGGGTGGCTATAATGATTAAAAAACATAGGGTAGATGAGATAAAAGAGATATATAAAGATAGGACAGGGAGGATAATAGTCATAGAGTTTAAGTATCAAAATGTGTTGTTTAGACTAATTAATATATATGTTCCGAATATAGAAATAGATAATATAATTATAATAGAGGAGCTGAAAGGGCTAGTGATTGGGAGATGTATAATAGTAGGGGATTTTAATACAAAATGTAGCAGGTTAGATATAGGGCAAGGTGTAGTGTTCAGATGGGAAAAGTCGAGGGAGAGCTTGTTAGACATGATGAAGGACAAGAATTTAGTAGATGTGTGGAGAAATGAGAATCCAGAGAGGAGGGAATTCACCAGGAGACAAATGAGGGATGGTGTACTGAAACAAAGCAGGATAGATTTGGTTTTAACACAGGGAGAGAACATAAAACATATAGACCGAATAAGACATGAAATAAATGCACTGAGTGACCACGACGGGGTGAGATTCAGAATTAAAGTAGGGAGAGAGGAGATAGGGGGAGGGATGTGGATTTTGAATGCAGGTTATATTGAAGAGGATGAATATAAACAACAGATTAGGGAGTTATTAGATATGGAGAATGAGAAAATTAAAGAATATGTTGAAGAGAATAGGGCAGATACTCAGATTGGGGAGATATGGGAGAAAGTGAAGAATAAGATTAAATCAATAAGCATTTGGTACAGTAAGAAAAGAAAAGTGAAAATGATGAAGAATGAGAAGGAGTTGAGGGAAAGACTGAGGGTAGAGCTGAGTAAAGCAGAGAATGAAGAAGGTTACAGCATGGAGAATTATATAGAGGTAAAGATGGAACTTCAGAGATATGAGGCAGAGAAATGTAGAGGAGCAATTTTACGGAGCAAAGCTAAATATGCGCTGGAGGGAGAAAGGTGCACAGCGTATTTTCTGGGCCTAGAAAAAAGCAAACAAAGCAGGACATATATACATGAAATCAGGAAAAAGGAGGGGGAGGTAGTAGCAGACTATGTGGCCATACTGGAGAGGGTGCAAGAGTTTTATGGGGAGTTATATCAGAGGGGTGGATTAGAGGAGGACAGTATAGTGGAGGTACTGGATAGTGTAGAAAGCAAGCTGAGTGTGGACGATAGTGAATGGTGTGACAGAGAGATAAGTAGGATGGAGGTGATGGAGGCGATAGAGGGGCTGAAAAGCGGGAAGAGTCCTGGGAGTGATGGGATAGGGATTGAATTTTATAAAGTATATAAGGAGCAGATGGCATCAATTTTAGTAGAGGTATTCAGGGAGACTGAGAAAACAGGGATAGTGCAGGGTAGGATGGTAGAAGGTGTGATTACCTTAGTTTTTAAGAAGAAAGGAAGTAAACTAGACTTGCAGAATTATAGGCCTATAAGTCTGCTAAATGTAGATTACAAAATTCTGGCCAAGGTGTTGGCTAACAGAATAAAACGAGTGATAGGGAATATAATTAAAACATCTCAAAGTTACAGTATACCAGGTAGGGATATAGCTGACACAATAGCGACAGTTAGGGATACAATAGAATTCATGAAGAGAGACGGGGCAGGGGGAATAGTGTTAGCTATAGATTGGAATAAAGCATTTGATAGGGTGGAGCATGAGTTTTTATTTAGATTACTGGTGAGATTTGGATTTGGAGAGAGATTAGTGGGGTGGGTCAGGAGGTTGTACGAGGGTGCAAGGAGCTGTGTCAAAGTAAATGGAGTGCTGACTGACAGATTTTGTCTTGGGAGATCGATAAGGCAGGGATGTCCCCTATCGGCGTTGCTCTATGCCATTTCAGCAGAGCCCCTGGCCTTACTAATTAAAAACGACGCAAGAGTTCAGGGCATACAACTACCATCTGGGAGCATACATACAATAAATCAATATGCAGACGACACAACAATAACGGTGAGGGATGGGAACAGTGTGAAAAGGGTGCTAGAATTGGCAGAGATATATGGGAGAGCGTCGGGCGCGAGAATAAATAAAGAAAAATCCGAAATAATGTATATAGGTAACATAGAGAGAGAGGGAGTAGGTTTAAGGGTGCAGGATAGGTATATTAAAGTGTTGGGCATATATTTAGGTGTTGAAACTAAAGAGGCAACTGAGACAACATGGACAGGAGTTATCAACAAAATAAAAACTGTATGTGGGAGGTGGAAGGCAAGGAAGCTCAGGTTAAAGGGAAAGGTTACAGTGGTTAATAGTTTGCTACTATCAGGCTATGTGTATGTGTTGTCTGTATTAGAAATGCCAATATGGGTTAAGAACGACCTTAACAAAATTGTGTGTGATTTTATATGGGAGGGGAAGGGAGTTAAGATTGCACATGGGACACTGGTGGGAAAAAGGTGTGAAGGAGGGCTGAATTTATTAGATATAGAAACAAAAAAGACAGCATTAAGGATTAAAACGGTGAAGAAATATATTGTGGGAGGATATAAATATGGGTGGAAGGATTTTATGGAGAAATATATGAATGATGTGGGTGGCATAGGACAGTATGTGTGGTACATGGGCCTAAAACAGTCAATGACGATAACCATACCAGAATTTTATAGGGAGGTCTTTGAAGCCTGGAGGAAATTCCTACCTAAGATGCAATATGAATGCGAGAGGATACAACCGTTGGTAAAACTGCCCCTGTTTTTAAACGAAAAAATTAAACACAATGGCAAAACATTATATGAGCCCAAATTCATAGAAGGAGGGATTAGACAAATAAAGGACATCATTTATGAGGTCATCCCAGGATTCTTGAGAAACAATTGCATTTATGATCAGGTATGCGAGGTGGAGGGGATGGATAATAGAGAGAAAATAAATAAAATATATGAAAAGATTAAAACCAGTATACCCTTAGAGTGGGCCAGGATCATCCAAAGTGAATGTGTGGTGAAGGGAGAAACAAGTATGCCTGAGCTATATGTGATGGAGAATGGGAAAAAGACTAAAATTGGAGAAATGAGTGTGAAGAAAGTATACAGATGGTTGATAGTGGATGTGATGAAGGAGCCGGCAGCTGAGAAAGTGTGGAGCAGAGTGTTTGTGGGTATGAATGTAAAGAAAATATGGTCAAATATGGGGATAAGGTATAATAGTATAGAGTGTGAGAACAACGATTTCTTGATCAGACACAATAGGATTTATACAAACGTGGTGCTAAATAAGATTAATAATGATGTAAATGTGATGTGTGATGTTTGCAAAAGTGGTCATGAGAGCTTTTTACATTATTTTTTGGACTGTGGGGAGTTAGTTGATTTCTTTGAGTTTTTGAAAGAACTGTTGAAAGAAAACTGGGCTGCTGATTTAGACTTGGAGGGAGGGTGGAGGACATTGTTTTTGTTTGGTACGTTTGAAAAAAGAATAAACGTTAATTTTTGTCTAATGAA
The DNA here is from genome assembly GCF_026213295.1 of Gadus chalcogrammus. Taxonomy (NCBI): domain Eukaryota; kingdom Metazoa; phylum Chordata; class Actinopteri; order Gadiformes; family Gadidae; genus Gadus; species Gadus chalcogrammus. The sequence goes on along the minus strand of NW_026613505.1, from coordinate 440,482 downwards.
TTTTGTTTTGAGCCATGCCAGACTCGCGGTCGTCTGCAGGAGGAACTACGCACACTTTGAGGGGCGGAAAGTGAAAATAAAAATGTTGTTTAAATCAATAATGAAAAGAGATGTGAACTTAATGTATAAGTATGGAGGAGACAAGGCGGAAAATTTCTTTTTGAGTGGGAGTAAATTAGTCTCTGAAGGGGAGGGAGGGGAGATTGTGTTTAACTGGTGAAAAGACCGGGTCATGCAGATTGAGCTGTATTTTTTGATTTGGCGCAATATTTGTCCTGCCTTCATTGGGATTAATTGATGTGGGGAGGATAAGGGAAGGAGATTAAGTTGGGTTTGTAAAAGTTTTTGTTTCCCCAGAGATGATGCATGTAAATAATACTCTGTTATTGGTTGCTGTAAATGTGTGAACTGGAAAATAATAAAAAAAGATTAAAAAAAAAAGAACACGCCCGATCTCGTCTGATCTCGGAAGCTAAGCAGGGTCGGGCCTGGTTAGTACTTGGATGGGAGACCGCCTGGGAATACCAGGTGCTGTAAGCTTTTTCTTTTTCAACTCGAGCTCATTGCCTCCGTGGCCTACCGTGGCGTACCGTGACCTGATGTTTACTGCCAACCGCTTTGGAGGATTTAAGCAACATATAAAAACTGACAACGTCTCTCAAAACTATTTTTGTGAAACATGAGGACAGTATAGTGATACTGCCAGCAGGGAGCACCAGAGAGCTGAACCGACAGTTGTACATTTCTTAAACTTTCACCAACACAAACACGCACGCTCACTTCAGATCATGGGAGGACGTCAAAAAATCACCACCCATTCTCTTACACTTTAACCGTTAACCTTGGTTCAAACATTTAACATCACACGCACACGCAGTGTATTTCAGATAATTAATGAATTCAGATGTCACAATGATCGTTTACATGGATAAGGAGTCCTACTGAATCAATTACTGCCGTTTATATCTAACTAATGATTGTTTTTGTAAAAGTGTAACGTCGAGCCTCAGCAGCTTTCTCACTCCTTATGTGCTACTGTATAAAACCTGGTTTTGCGCCTGCACTAATTGCTTACGGCCATACCACCCTGAACACGCCCGATCTCGTCTGATCTCGGAAGCTAAGCAGGGTCGGGCCTGGTTAGTACTTGGATGGGAGACCTCCTCAGAAGCCCAGGTTGCTGTAAGTAGTGACGGGTGTCACCAAAAAGAAAAAAAAACACGCCCGATCTCGTCTGATCTCGGAAGCTAAGCAGGGTCGGGCCCGGTTAGTAGTTGGATGGGAGACCGCCTGGGAATACCAGGTGCTGTAAGCTTTTTCTTTTTCAACTCGAGCTCATTGCCTCCGTGGCCTACCGTGGCGTACCGTGACCTGATGTTTACTGCCAACCGCTTTGGAGGATTTAAGCAACATACAAAAACTGACAACGTCTCTCAAAACAATTTTTGTGAAACATGAGGACAGTATAGTGATACTGCCAGCAGGGAGCACCAGAGAGCTGAAACGACAGTTGTACATTTCTTAAACTTTCACCAACACAAACACGCACGCTCACTTCAGATCATGGGAGGACGTCAAAAAATCACCACCCATTCTCTGACACTTTAACCGTTAACCTTGGTTCAAACATTTAACATCACACGCACACGCAGTGTATTTCAGATAATTAATGAATTCAGATGTCACAATGATCGTTTACATGGATAAGGAGTCCTACTGAATCAATTACTGCCGTTTATATCTAACTAATGATTGTTTTTGTAAGAGTGTAACGTCGAGCCTCAGCAGCTTTCTCACTCCTTATGTGCTACTGTATAAAACCTGGTTTTGCGCCTACACTAATTGTTTACGGCCATACCACCCTGAACACGCCTGATCTCGTCTGATCTTGGAAGCTAAGCAGGGTCGGGCCTGGTTAGTACTTGGATGGGAGACCGCCTGGGAATACCAGGTGCTGTAAGCTTTTTCTTTTTCAACTCGAGCTCATTGACTCCGTGGCGTACCGTGACCTGATGTTTACTGCCAACCGCTTTGGAGGATTTAAGCAACATACAAAAACTGACAACGTCTCTCAAAACTGTTTTTGTGAAACATGAGGACAGTATAGTGATACTGCCAGCAGGGAGCACCAGAGAGCTGAACCGACAGCTGTACATTTCTTAAACTTTCACCTACACAAACACGCACGCTCACTTCAGATCATGGGAGGACGTCAAAAAATCACCACCCATTCTCTGACACTTTAACCGTTAACCTTGGTTCAAACATTTAACATCACACGCACATGCAGTGTATTTCAGATAATTAATGAATTCAGATGTCACAATGATCGTTTACATGGATAAGGAGTCCTACTGAATCAATTACTGCCGTTTATATCTAACTAATGATTGTTTTTGTAAAAGTGTAACGTCGAGCCTCAGCAGCTTTCTCACTCCTTATGTGCTACTGTATAAAACCTGGTTTTGCGCCTGCACTAATTGCTTACGGCCATACCACCCTGAACACGCCCGATCTCGTCTGATCTCGGAAGCTATGCAGGGTCGGGCCTGGTTAGTACTTGGATGGGAGACCGCCTGGGAATACCAGGTGCTGTAAGCATTTTCTTTTTCAACTCGAGCTCATTGACTCCGTGGCCTACCGTGGCGTACCGTGACCTGATGTTTACTGCCAACCGCTTTGGAGGATTTAAGCAACATACAAAAACTGACAACGTCTCTCAAAACTATTTTTGTGAAACATGAGGACAGTATAGTGATACTGCCAGCAGGGAGCACCAGAGAGCTGAACCGACAGTTGTACATTTCTTAAACTTTCACCAACACAAACACGCACGCTCACTTCAGATCATGGGAGGACGTCAAAAAATCACCACCCATTCTCTGACACTTTAACCGTTAACCTTGGTTCAAACATTTAACATCACACGCACACGCAGTGTATTTCAGATAATTAATGAATTCAGATGTCACAATGATCGTTTACATGGATAAGGAGTCCTACTGAATCAATTACTGCCGTTTATATCTAACTAATGATTGTTTTTGTAAGAGTGTAACGTCGAGCCTCAGCAGCTTTCTCACTCCTTATGTGCTACTGTATAAAACCTGGTTTTGCGCCTGCACTAATTGATTACGGCCATACCACCCTGAACACGCCCGATCTCGTCTGATCTCGGAAGCTAAGCAGGGTCGGGCCTGGTTAGTACTTGGATGGGAGACCGCCTGGGAATACCAGGTGCTGTAAGATTTTTCTTTTTCAACTCGAGCTCATTGCCTCCGTGGCCTACCGTGGCGTACCGTGACCTGATGTTTACTGCCAACCGCTTTGGAGGATTTAAGCAACATACAAAAACTGACAACGTCTCTCAAAACTATTTTTGTGAAACATGAGGACAGTATAGTGATACTGCCAGCAGGGAGCACCAGAGAGCTGAAACGACAGTTGTACATTTCTTAAACTTTCACCAACACAAACACGCACGCTCACTTCAGATCATGGGAGGACGTCAAAAAATCACCACCCATTCTCTGACACTTTAACCGTTAACCTTGGTTCAAACATTTAACATCGCACGCACACGCAGTGTATTTCAGATAATTAATGAATTCAGATGTCACAATGATCGTTTACATGGATAAGGAGTCCTACTGAATCAATTACTGCCGTTTATATCTAACTAATGATTGTTTTTGTAAAAGTGTAACGTCGAGCCTCAGCAGCTTTCTCACTCCTTATGTGCTACTGTATAAAACTGGTTTTGCGCCTGACTCTAATTGCTTACGGCCTATACCATACTGAACACGCCCGATCTCAGTCTGATCTCGGAATGCTAAGCAGGGTCGGGCCTGGTTAGTACTTGGATGGGAGACCGCCTGGGAATACCAGGTGCTGTAAGCTTTTTCTTTTTCAACTCGAGCTCATTGACTCCGTGGCGTACCGTGACCTGATGTTTACTGCCAACCGCTTTGGAGGATTTAAGCAACATACAAAAACTGACAACGTCTCTCAAAACTGTTTTTGTGAAACATGAGGACAGTATAGTGATACTGTCAGCAGGGAGCACCAGAGAGCTGAACCGACAGTTGTACATTTCTTAAACTTTCACCAACACAAACACGCACGCTCACTTCAGATCATGGGAGGACGTCAAAAAATCACCACCCATTCTATGACACTTTAACCGTTAACCTTGGTTCAAACATTTAACATCAAACGCACACGCAGTGTATTTCAGATAATTAATGAATTCAGATGTCACAATGATCGTTTACATGGATAAGGAGTCCTACTGAATCAATTACTGCCGTTTATATCTAACTAATGATTGTTTTTGTAAAAGTGTAACGTCGAGCCTCAGCAGCTTTCTCACTCCTTATGTGCTACTGTATGAAACCTGGTTTTGCGCCAGCACTAATTGCTTACGGCCATACCACCCTGAACACGCCCGATGTCGTCTGATCTCGGAAGCTAAGCAGGGTCGGGCCTGGTTAGTACTTGGATGGGAGACCGCCTGGGAATACAAGGTGATGTAAGCGTTTTCTTTTTCAACTCGAGCTCATTGACTCCGTGGCCTACCGTGGCGTACCGTGACCTGATGTTTACTGCCAACCGCTTTGGAGGATTTAAGCAACATACAAAAACTGACAACGTCTCTCAAAACTATTTTTGTGAAACATGAGGACAGTATAGTGATACTGCCAGCAGGGAGCACCAGAGAGCTGAACCGACAGTTGTACATTTCTTAAACTTTCACCAACACAAACACGCACGCTCACTTCAGGGCCCCGTTTCCCGATAACGATGGATCTTCGCTCGTACGATCATTCTCCCGATGGATCTTGCGATCCATCGTCAATTTCTTTGGAGCGTTTCCCGAAACTCCTCTTAACGTGAACGCGCATTCGCTGCACTCAGCGACGTCGTAGGATTGTAACTGTCTACTGACACGGTGCTGAAATGGGCTCCGTAGGAGGGGGAGACGCAGGAATGTCGCAGGAAAATTGTGTAAAAAGGGTTAAAATATATCCCCATCAAGGACAACAGCAGAGTAGCCTACAAAAAAAATAGACTGCAATTATATGAATGCTAAAGACATTAAAACACAATTGATTAGGCTTAAACCGACATATATCAGTCCTAATCCTGAATGCACTGTGCGTTTCACGGCATTTTCCCCCCTGAAATAATTCCTCTTCACACCTGTGAATAACCCGGGAGACGTCCATGATGAGGAATACAACGAAGCCCACCGTCTGGCCCGGTGCATCGTTGAGCGCACGATCGGGAGGTGGAAGTTGCACTTTAGATGCCTTCACAAGTCAGGCGGAGGGCTCCAGTTTTCGCCGGCCAAGTCATGCGCCGTGATATGTGTGACGGCTATGTTGCACAACATTGCAGCTAAGGCTGGGGTGGCATTGCTTGAACCGGAGGACGTTGAGGACGATGACGATGAGGAAGATCGGTGTGAGGACGGCCTCCCTCATAACTACGCGGCTGGTTTTCATGCGCGTCGAATAGTGATTGAGACTTTTTTTTAACCCCCAACACCCTCCCTCATGTCACTAAACATTCCCGTCAACGTGACCAATCCCCACCATATCCCAGCCTTTTGCCTGCTTCTTTGCTTGTTTTTTATATTTATTTTTATTTCTTTATTTTTAATTTTTTTTTATTTGTTTAATTTATTTATTTTTGTACATTATTTTATGCTACGTTTTATGAGTAGCCTATGTCAGTCTGCACAAATCCCCCCACTTTCTCTCACACATTTTGAGTGCCCTGCCTGCGCAAACATTTTCTGGACTGTCCCGTTTTATTTTGGCCATTTTAACATCTTTATTAATAAATTAATTAATAATCTTTATTAATTACCAAACTAAGAACATAAAGGCGCAATGCGTTTTAATAAAACTCATCCAATATACGGAATGTCCGATGGTGACGTCACTGAGGCTATAGCTGACGATGCTCTTAGCGTCCTACGAGTACCTACGAGCACCCCTGGAGTACTCGTTAGCTACGAGCGTTTTCAAGACGTTCGTGACCAACGATGCTTTCGGGAAACGCGGTGAAAACTCTACGATGCCCTTTCGACGCACTTCACGATCCACTTAGGCTAATGACGCTTTCGGGAAACGGGGCCCAGATCATGGGAGGACGTCAAAAAATAACCACCCATTCTCTGACACTTTAACCGTTAACCTTGGTTCAAACATTTAACATCACACGCACACGCAGTGTATTTCAGATAATTAATGAATTCAGATGTCACAATGATCGTTTACATGGATAAGGAGTCCTACTGAATCAATTACCGCCGTTTATATCTAACTAATGATTGTTTTTGTAAGAGTGTAACGTCGAGCATCAGCAGCTTTCTCACTCCTTATGTGCTACTGTATAAAACCTGGTTTTGCGCCTGCACTAATTGCTTACGGCCATACCACCCTGAACACGCCCGATCTCGTCTGATCTCGGAAGCTAAGCAGGGTCGGGCCTGGTTAGTACTTGGATGGGAGACCGCCTGGGAATACCAGGTGCTGTAAGATTTATTTTTCAACTCGAGCTCATTGACTCCGTGGCGTACCGTGACCTGATGTTTACTGCCAACCGCTTTGGAGGATTTAAGCAACATACAAAAACTGACAACGTCTCTCAAAACTAGTTTTTGTGAAACATGAGGACAGTATAGTGATACTGCCAGCAGGGAGCACCAGAGAGCTGAACCGACAGTTGTACATTTCTTAAACTTTCACCAACACAAACACGCACGCTCACTTCAGATCATGGGAGGACGTCAAAAAATCACCACCCATTCTCTGACACTTTAACCGTTAACCTTGGTTCAAACATTTAACATCACACGCACACGCAGTGTATTTCAGATAATTAATGAATTCAGATGTCACAATGATCGTTTACATGGATAAGGAGTCCTACTGAATCAATTGCTGCCGTTTATATCTAACTAATGATTGTTTTTGTAAAAGTGTAACGTCGAGCCTCAGCAGCTTTCTCACTCCTTATGTGCTACTGTATAAAACCTGGTTTTGCGCCTGAACTAATTGCTTACGGCCATACCACCCTGAACACGCCCGATCTCGTCTGAATCTCGGAAGCTAAGCAGGGTCGGGCCTGGTTAGTACTTGGATGGGAGACCGCCTGGGAATACCAGGTGCTGTAAGCTTTTTCTTTTTCAACTCGAGCTCATTGACTCCGTGGCCTACCGTGGCGTACCGTGACCTGATGTTTACTGCCAACCGCTTTGGAGGATTTAAGCAACATACAAAAACTGACAACGTCTCTCAAAACTATTTTTGTGAAACATGAGGACAGTATAGTGATACTGCCAGCAGGGAGCACCAGAGAGCTGAACCGACAGTTGTACATTTCTTAAACTTTCACCAACACAAACACGCACGCTCACTTCAGATCATGGGAGGACGTCAAAAAATCACCACCCATTCTCTGACACTTTAACCGTTAACCTTGGTTCAAACATTTAACATCACACGCACACGCAGTGTATTTCAGATAATTAATGAATTCAGATGTCACAATGATCGTTTACATGGATAAGGAGTCCTACTGAATCAATTACTGCCGTTTATATCTAACTAATGATTGTTTTTGTAAGAGTGTAACGTCGAGCCTCAGCAGCTTTCTCACTCCTTATGTGCTACTGTATAAAACCTGGTTTTGCGCCTGCACTAATTGCTTACGGCCATACCACCCTGAACACGCCCGATCTCGTCTGATCTCGGAAGCTAAGCAGGGTCGGGCCTGGTTAGTACTTGGATGGGAGACCTCCTCAGAAGCCCAGGTTGCTGTAAGTAGTGAGGAGAAAATGACATGAATGACATGGATGATGATGATGATGATGATGAGGAGGAAGAAGCTGATGATGATGCTGATGATAAAGAGGACATTAAAGTTAGTGACGGAGATGAGGCAGACGATGAAGATAAAGGAATTGAGGAGGTTGACGGAGAACCCACTAACTTTAACGCTGGGTGGGCAGATGCAATGGCCAAGATTCTGCAGAAGAAAACCCCAGCGAGCAAACCAACGATACTGGTGAAGATTAAGGAGTTGGACAAGATGAAGGTGAAGGAGAAACAAGAAAGAAAAGAAAAAAAAAAAAAAAAAAACTGCAAATCAGAGAAAAGACGGACAAGTAGTGTACGTGGGAGATGATGTTCAGGGTAAAAACCTGACATCGCAACAGATCGGGAGGCTGAAAGGAAAAAAAAGAGAGAGGAAGGAGAAAGAAGAGAAGAAAGAAGGCAAGGGGAAAGAAAAAAAAAAGAGAGAAGTGAAGAAGAAAGAGGGAGAGAAAGAGAGACAAAAAGGAAGACAGAAAAGGGAAAAAAAAAAAAAAAAAAAAAAAACACGCCCGAACTCTTCTGATCTCGGAAGCTAAGCAGGGTCGGGGCTGGTTAGTACTTGGATGGGAGACCGCCTGGGAATACCAGGTGCTGTAAGCTTTTTCTTTTTCAACTCGAGCTCATTGACTCCGTGGCGTACCGTGACCTGATGTTTACTGCCAACCGCTTTGGAGGATTTAAGCAACATACAAAAACTGACAACGTCTCTCAAAACTATTTTTGTGAAACATGAGGACAGTATAGTGATACTGCCAGCAGGGAGCACCAGAGAGCTGAACCGACAGTTGTACATTTCTTAAACTTTCACCAACACAAACACGCACGCTCACTTCAGATCATGGGAGGACGTCAAAAAATCACCACCCATTCTCTGACACTTTAACCGTTAACCTTGGTTCAAACATTTAACATCACACGCACACGCAGTGTATTTCAGATAATTAATGAATTCAGATGTCACAATGATCGTTTACATGGATAAGGAGTCCTACTGAATCAATTACTGCCGTTTATATCTAACTAATGATTGTTTTTGTAAAAGTGTAACGTCGAGCCTCAGCAGCTTTCTCACTCCTTATGTGCTACTGTATAAAACCTGGTTTTGCGCCTGCAGTAATTGCTTACGGCCATACCTCCCTGAACACGCCTGATCTCGTCTGAACTCGGAAGCTAAGCAGGGTCGGGCCTGGTTAGTACTTGAATGGGAGACCGCCTGGGAATACCAGGTGCTGTAAGCTTTTTCTTTTTCAACTCGAGCTCATTGCCTCCGTGGCCTACCGTGGCGTACCGTGACCTGATGTTTACTGCCAACCGCTTTGGAGGATTTAAGCAACATATAAAAACTGACAACGTCTCTCAAAACTATTTTTGTGAAACATGAGGACAGAATAGTGATACTGCCAGCAGGGAGCACCAGAGAGCTGAACCGACAGTTGTACATTTCTTAAACTTTCACCAACACAAACACGCACGCTCACTTCAGATCATGGGAGGACGTCAAAAAATCACCACCCATTCTCTTACACTTTAACCGTTAACCTTGGTTCAAACATTTAACATCACACGCACACGCAGTGTATTTCAGATAATTAATGAATTCAGATGTCACAATGATCGTTTACATGGATAAGGAGTCCTACTGAATCAATTACTGCCGTTTATATCTAACTAATGATTGTTTTTGTAAAAGTGTAACGTCGAGCCTCAGCAGCTTTCTCACTCCTTATGTGCTACTGTATAAAACCTGGTTTTGCGCCTGCACTAATTGCTTACGGCCATACCACCCTGAACACGCCCGATCTCGTCTGATCTCGGAAGCTAAGCAGGGTCGGGCCTGGTTAGTACTTGGATGGGAGACCTCCTCAGAAGCCCAGGTTGCTGTAAGTAGTGACGGGTGTCACCAAAAAGAAAAAAAAAACACGCCCGATCTCGTCTGATCTCGGAAGCTAAGCAGGGTCGGGCCCGGTTAGTAGTTGGATGGGAGACCGCCTGGGAATACCAGGTGCTGTAAGCTTTTTCTTTTTCAACTCGAGCTCATTGCCTCCGTGGCCTACCGTGGCGTACCGTGACCTGATGTTTACTGCCAACCGCTTTGGAGGATTTAAGCAACATACAAAAACTGACAACGTCTCTCAAAACAATTTTTGTGAAACATGAGGACAGTATAGTGATACTGCCAGCAGGGAGCACCAGAGAGCTGAAACGACAGTTGTACATTTCTTAAACTTTCACCAACACAAACACGCACGCTCACTTCAGATCATGGGAGGACGTCAAAAAATCACCACCCATTCTCTGACACTTTAACCGTTAACCTTGGTTCAAACATTTAACATCACACGCACACGCAGTGTATTTCAGATAATTAATGAATTCAGATGTCACAATGATCGTTTACATGGATAAGGAGTCCTACTGAATCAATTACTGCCGTTTATATCTAACTAATGATTGTTTTTGTAAGAGTGTAACGTCGAGCCTCAGCAGCTTTCTCACTCCTTATGTGCTACTGTATAAAACCTGGTTTTGCGCCTACACTAATTGTTTACGGCCATACCACCCTGAACACGCCTGATCTCGTCTGATCTTGGAAGCTAAGCAGGGTCGGGCCTGGTTAGTACTTGGATGGGAGACCGCCTGGGAATACCAGGTGCTGTAAGCATTTTCTTTTTCAACTCGAGCTCATTGACTCCGTGGCGTACCGTGACCTGATGTTTACTGCCAACCGCTTTGGAGGATTTAAGCAACATACAAAAACTGACAACGTCTCTCAAAACTGTTTTTGTGAAACATGAGGACAGTATAGTGATACTGCCAGCAGGGAGCACCAGAGAGCTGAACCGACAGCTGTACATTTCTTAAACTTTCACCTACACAAACACGCACGCTCACTTCAGATCATGGGAGGACGTCAAAAAATCACCACCCATTCTCTGACACTTTAACCGTTAACCTTGGTTCAAACATTTAACATCACACGCACATGCAGTGTATTTCAGATAATTAATGAATTCAGATGTCACAATGATCGTTTACATGGATAAGGAGTCCTACTGAATCAATTACTGCCGTTTATATCTAACTAATGATTGTTTTTGTAAAAGTGTAACGTCGAGCCTCAGCAGCTTTCTCACTCCTTATGTGCTACTGTATAAAACCTGGTTTTGCGCCTGCACTAATTGCTTACGGCCATACCACCCTGAACACGCCCGATCTCGTCTGATCTCGGAAGCTATGCAGGGTCGGGCCTGGTTAGTACTTGGATGGGAGACCGCCTGGGAATACCAGGTGCTGTAAGCATTTTCTTTTTCAACTCGAGCTCATTGACTCCGTGGCCTACCGTGGCGTACCGTGACCTGATGTTTACTGCCAACCGCTTTGGAGGATTTAAGCAACATACAAAAACTGACAACGTCTCTCAAAACTATTTTTGTGAAACATGAGGACAGTATAGTGATACTGCCAGCAGGGAGCACCAGAGAGCTGAACCGACAGTTGTACATTTCTTAAACTTTCACCAACACAAACACGCACGCTCACTTCAGATCATGGGAGGACGTCAAAAAATCACCACCCATTCTCTGACACTTTAACCGTTAACCTTGGTTCAAACATTTAACATCACACGCACACGCAGTGTATTTCAGATAATTAATGAATTCAGATGTCACAATGATCGTTTACATGGATAAGGAGTCCTACTGAATCAATTACTGCCGTTTATATCTAACTAATGATTGTTTTTGTAAGAGTGTAACGTCGAGCCTCAGCAGCTTTCTCACTCCTTATGTGCTACTGTATAAAACCTGGTTTTGCGCCTGCACTAATTGATTACGGCCATACCACCCTGAACACGCCCGATCTCGTCTGATCTCGGAAGCTAAGCAGGGTCGGGCCTGGTTAGTACTTGGATGGGAGACCGCCTGGGAATACCAGGTGCTGTAAGATTTTTCTTTTTCAACTCGAGCTCATTGCCTCCGTGGCCTACCGTGGCGTACCGTGACCTGATGTTTACTGCCAACCGCTTTGGAGGATTTAAGCAACATACAAAAACTGACAACGTCTCTCAAAACTATTTTTGTGAAACATGAGGACAGTATAGTGATACTGCCAGCAGGGAGCACCAGAGAGCTGAAACGACAGTTGTACATTTCTTAAACTTTCACCAACACAAACACGCACGCTCACTTCAGATCATGGGAGGACGTCAAAAAATCACCACCCATTCTCTGACACTTTAACCGTTAACCTTGGTTCAAACATTTAACATCGCACGCACACGCAGTGTATTTCAGATAATTAATGAATTCAGATGTCACAATGATCGTTTACATGGATAAGGAGTCCTACTGAATCAATTACTGCCGTTTATATCTAACTAATGATTGTTTTTGTAAAAGTGTAACGTCGAGCCTCAGCAGCTTTCTCACTCCTACTGTATAAAAACTGGTTTTGCGCCTACTCTAATTGCTTAAGGCTATACCATACTGAACACGCCCGATCTCATCTGATCTCGGATGCTAAGCAGGGTCGGGCCTGGTTAGTACTTGGATGGGAGACCGCCTGGGAATACCAGGTGCTGTAAGCTTTTTCTTTTTCAACTCGAGCTCATTGACTCCGTGGCGTAACGTGACCTGATGTTTACTGCCAACCGCTTTGGAGGATTTAAGCAACATACAAAAACTGACAACGTCTCTCAAAACTGTTTTTGTGAAACATGAAGACAGTATAGTGATACTGTCAGCAGGGAGCACCAGAGAGCTGAACCGACAGTTGTACATTTCTTAAACTTTCACCAACACAAACACGCACGCTCACTTCAGATCATGGGAGGACGTCAAAAAATCACCACCCATTCTATGACACTTTAACCGTTAACCTTGGTTCAAACATTTAACATCAAACGCACACGCAGTGTATTTCAGATAATTAATGAATTCAGATGTCACAATGATCGTTTACATGGATAAGGAGTCCTACTGAATCAATTACTGCCGTTTATATCTAACTAATGATTGTTTTTGTAAAAGTGTAACGTCGAGCCTCAGCAGCTTTCTCACTCCTTATGTGCTACTGTATGAAACCTGGTTTTGCGCCAGCACTAATTGCTTACGGCCATACCACCCTGAACACGCCCGATGTCGTCTGATCTCGGAAGCTAAGCAGGGTCGGGCCTGGTTAGTACTTGGATGGGAGACCGCCTGGGAATACAAGGTGATGTAAGCGTTTTCTTTTTCAACTCGAGCTCATTGACTCCGTGGCCTACCGTGGCGTACCGTGACCTGATGTTTACTGCCAACCGCTTTGGAGGATTTAAGCAACATACAAAAACTGACAACGTCTCTCAAAACTATTTTTGTGAAACATGAGGACAGTATAGTGATACTGCCAGCAGGGAGCACCAGAGAGCTGAACCGACAGTTGTACATTTCTTAAACTTTCACCAACACAAACACGCACGCTCACTTCAGGGCCCCGTTTCCCGATAACGATGGATCTTCGCTCGTACGATCATTCTCCCGATGGATCTTGCGATCCATCGTCAATTTCTTTGGAGCGTTTCCCGAAACTCCTCTTAACGTGAACGCGCATTCGCTGCACTCGCGACGTCGTAGGATTGTAACTGTCTACTGACACGGTGCTGAAATGGGCTCCGTAGGAGGGGGAGACGCAGGAATGTCGCAGGAAAATTGTGTAAAAAATGGTTAAAATATATCCCCATCAAAGACAACAGCAGAGTAGCCTACAAAAAAAATAGACTGCAATTATATGAATGCTAAAGACATTAAAACACAATTGATTAGGCTTAAACCGACATATATCAGTCCTAATCCTGAATGCACTGTGCGTTTCACGGCATTTTCCCCCCTGAAATAATTCCTCTTCACACCTGTGAATAACCCGGGAGACGTCCATGATGAGGAATACAACGAAGCCCACCGTCTGGCCCGGTGCATCGTTGAGCGCACGATCGGGAGGTGGAAGTTGCACTTTAGATGCCTTCACAAGTCAGGCGGAGGGCTCCAGTTTTCGCCGGCCAAGTCATGCGCCGTGATATGTGTGACGGCTATGTTGCACAACATTGCAGCTAAGGCTGGGGTGGCATTGCTTGAACCGGAGGACGTTGAGGACGATGACGATGAGGAAGATCGGTGTGAGGACGGCCTCCCTCATAACTACGCGGCTGGTTTTCATGCGCGTCGAATAGTGATTGAGACTTTTTTTTAACCCCCAACACCCTCCCTCATGTCACTAAACATTCCCGTCAACGTGACCAATCCCCACCATATCCCAGCCTTTTGCCTGCTTCTTTGCTTGTTTTTTATATTTATTTTTATTTCTTTATTTTTAATTTTTTTTTATTTGTTTAATTTATTTTTTTTTGTACATTATTTTATGCTACGTTTTATGAGTAGCCTATGTCAGTCTGCACAAATCCCCCCACTTTCTCTCACACATTTTGAGTGCCCTGCCTGCGCAAACATTTTCTGGACTGTCCCGTTTTATTTTGGCCATTTTAACATCTTTATTAATAAATTAATTAATAATCTTTATTAATTACCAAACTAAGAACATAAAGGCGCAATGCGTTTTAATAAAACTCATCCAATATACGGAATGTCCGATGGTGACGTCACTGAGGCTATAGCTGACGATGCTCTTAGCGTCCTACGAGTACCTACGAGCACCCCTGGAGTACTCGTTAGCTACGAGCGTTTTCAAGACGTTCGTGACCAACGATGCTTTCGGGAAACGCGGTGAAAACTCTACGATGCCCTTTCGACGCACTTCACGATCCACTTAGGCTAATGACGCTTTCGGGAAACGGGGCCCAGATCATGGGAGGACGTCAAAAAATAACCACCCATTCTCTGACACTTTAACCGTTAACCTTGGTTCAAACATTTAACATCACACGCACACGCAGTGTATTTCAGATAATTAATGAATTCAGATGTCACAATGATCGTTTACATGGATAAGGAGTCCTACTGAATCAATTACCGCCATTTATATCTAACTAATGATTGTTTTTGTAAGAGTGTAACGTCGAGCATCAGCAGCTTTCTCACTCCTTATGTGCTACTGTATAAAACCTGGTTTTGCGCCTGCACTAATTGCTTACGGCCATACCACCCTGAACACGCCCGATCTCGTCTGATCTCGGAAGCTAAGCAGGGTCGGGCCTGGTTAGTACTTGGATGGGAGACCGCCTGGGAATACCAGGTGCTGTAAGATTTATTTTTCAACTCGAGCTCATTGACTCCGTGGCGTACCGTGACCTGATGTTTACTGCCAACCGCTTTGGAGGATTTAAGCAACATACAAAAACTGACAACGTCTCTCAAAACTGTTTTTGTGAAACATGAGGACAGTATAGTGATACTGCCAGCAGGGAGCACCAGAGAGCTGAACCGACAGTTGTACATTTCTTAAACTTTCACCAACACAAACACGCACGCTCACTTCAGATCATGGGAGGACGTCAAAAAATCACCACCCATTCTCTGACACTTTAACCGTTAACCTTGGTTCAAACATTTAACATCACACGCACACGCAGTGTATTTCAGATAATTAATGAATTCAGATGTCACAATGATCGTTTACATGGATAAGGAGTCCTACTGAATCAATTGCTGCCGTTTATATCTAACTAATGATTGTTTTTGTAAAAGTGTAACGTCGAGCCTCAGCAGCTTTCTCACTCCTTATGTGCTACTGTATAAAACCTGGTTTTGCGCCTGAACTAATTGCTTACGGCCATACCACCCTGAACACGCCCGATCTCGTCTGAACTCGGAAGATAAGCAGGGTCGGGCCTGGATAGTACTTGGATGGGAGACCGCCTGGGAATACTAGGTGCTGTAAGCTTTTTCTTTTTCAACTCGAGCTCATTGACTCCGTGGCCTACCGTGGCGTACCGTGACCTGATGTTTACTGCCAACCGCTTTGGAGGATTTAAGCAACATACAAAAACTGACAACGTCTCTCAAAACTATTTTTGTGAAACATGAGGACAGTATAGTGATACTGCCAGCAGGGAGCACCAGAGAGCTGAACCGACAGTTGTACATTTCTTAAACTTTCACCAACACAAACACGCACGCTCACTTCAGATCATGGGAGGACGTCAAAAAATCACCACCCATTCTCTGACACTTTAACCGTTAACCTTGGTTCAAACATTTAACATCACACGCACACGCAGTGTATTTCAGATAATTAATGAATTCAGATGTCACAATGATCGTTTACATGGATAAGGAGTCCTACTGAATCAATTACTGCCGTTTATATCTAACTAATGATTGTTTTTGTAAGAGTGTAACGTCGAGCCTCAGCAGCTTTCTCACTCCTTATGTGCTACTGTATAAAACCTGGTTTTGCGCCTGCACTAATTGCTTACGGCCATACCACCCTGAACACGCCCGATCTCGTCTGATCTCGGAAGCTAAGCAGGGTCGGGCCTGGTTAGTACTTGGATGGGAGACCTCCTCAGAAGCCCAGGTTGCTGTAAGAAATGAGGAGAAAATGACATGAATGACATGGATGATGATGATGATGAGGAGGAAGAAGCTGATGATGATGCTGATGATAAAGAGGACATTAAAGTTAGTGACGGAGATGAGGCAGACGATGAAGATAAAGGAATTGAGGAGGTTGACGGAGAACCCACTAACTTTAACGCTGGGTGGGCAGATGCAATGGCCAAGATTCTGCAGAAGAAAACCCCAGCGAGCAAACCAACGATACTGGTGAAGATTAAGGAGTTGGACAAGATGAAGGTGAAGGAGAAACAAGAAAGAAAAGAAAAAAAAAAAAAAAAAAACTGCAAATCAGAGAAAAGACGGACAAGTAGTGTACGTGGGAGATGATGTTCAGGGTAAAAACCTGACATCGCAACAGATCGGGAGGCTGAAAGGAAAAAAAAGAGAGAGGAAGGAGAAAGAAGAGAAGAAAGAAGGCAAGGGGAAAGAAAAAAAAAAGAGAGAAGTGAAGAAGAAAGAGGGAGAGAAAGAGAGACAAAAAGGAAGACAGAAAAGGGAAAAAAAAAAAAAAAAAAAAAAAACACGCCTGAACTCTTCTGATCTCGGAAGCTAAGCAGGGTCGGGGCTGGTTAGTACTTGGATGGGAGACCGCCTGGGAATACCAGGTGCTGTAAGCTTTTTCTTTTTCAACTCGAGCTCATTGACTCCGTGGCGTACCGTGACCTGATGTTTACTGCCAACCGCTTTGGAGGATTTAAGCAACATACAAAAACTGACAACGTCTCTCAAAACTATTTTTGTGAAACATGAGGACAGTATAGTGATACTGCCAGCAGGGAGCACCAGAGAGCTGAACCGACAGTTGTACATTTCTTAAACTTTCACCAACACAAACACGCACGCTCACTTCAGATCATGGGAGGACGTCAAAAAATCACCACCCATTCTCTGACACTTTAACCGTTAACCTTGGTTCAAACATTTAACATCACACGCACACGCAGTGTATTTCAGATAATTAATGAATTCAGATGTCACAATGATCGTTTACATGGATAAGGAGTCCTACTGAATCAATTACTGCCGTTTATATCTAACTAATGATTGTTTTTGTAAAAGTGTAACGTCGAGCCTCAGCAGCTTTCTCACTCCTTATGTGCTACTGTATAAAACCTGGTTTTGCGCCTGCACTAATTGCTTACGGCCATACCTCCCTGAACACGCCTGATCTCGTCTGAACTCGGAAGCTAAGCAGGGTCGGGCCTGGTTAGTACTTGAATGGGAGACCGCCTGGGAATACCAGGTGCTGTAAGCTTTTTCTTTTTCAACTCGAGCTCATTGCCTCCGTGGCCTACCGTGGCGTACCGTGACCTGATGTTTACTGCCAACCGCTTTGGAGGATTTAAGCAACATATAAAAACTGACAACGTCTCTCAAAACTATTTTTGTGAAACATGAGGACAGTAATAGTGATACTGCCAGCAGGGAGCACCAGAGAGCTGAACCGACAGTTGTACATTTCTTAAACTTTCACCAACACAAACACGCACGCTCACTTCAGATCATGGGAGGACGTCAAAAAATCACCACCCATTCTCTGACACTTTAACCGTTAACCTTGGTTCAAACATTTAACATCACACGCACACGCAGTGTATTTCAGATAATTAATGAATTCAGATGTCACAATGATCGTTTACATGGATAAGGAGTCCTACTGAATCAATTACTGCCGTTTATATCTAACTAATGATTGTTTTTGTAAAAGTGTAACGTCGAGCCTCAGCAGCTTTCTCACTCCTTATGTGCTACTGTATAAAACCTGGTTTTGCGCCTGCACTAATTGCTTACGGCCATACCACCCTGAACACGCCCGATCTCGTCTGATCTCGGAAGCTAAGCAGGGTCGGGCCTGGTTAGTACTTGGATGGGAGACCTCCTCAGAAGCCCAGGTTGCTGTAAGTAGTGACGGGTGTCACCAAAAAGAAAAAAAAACACGCCCGATCTCGTCTGATCTCGGAAGCTAAGCAGGGTCGGGCCTGGTTAGTACTTGGATGGGAGACCGCCTGGGAATACCAGGTGCTGTAAGATTTTTCTTTTTCAACTCGAGCTCATTGCCTCCGTGGCCTACCGTGGCGTACCGTGACCTGATGTTTACTGCCAACCGCTTTGGAGGATTTAAGCAACATACAAAAACTGACAACGTCTCTCAAAACTGTTTTTGTGAAACATGAGGACAGTATAGTGATACTGCCAGCAGGGAGCACCAGAGAGCTGAACCGACAGTTGTACATTTCTTAAACTTTCACCAACACAAACACGCACGCTCACTTCAGATCATGGGAGGACGTCAAAAAATCACCACCCATTCTCTGACACTTTAACCGTTAACCTTGGTTCAAACATTTAACATCACACGCACACGCAGTGTATTTCAGATAATTAATGAATTCAGATGTCACAATGATCGTTTACATGGATAAGGAGTCCTACTGAATCAATTACTGCCGTTTATATCTAACTAATGATTGTTTTTGTAAAAGTGTAACGTCGAGCCTCAGCAGCTTTCTCACTCCTTATGTGCTACTGTATAAAACCTGGTTTTGCGCCTGCACTAATTGCTTACGGCCATACCACCCTGAACACGCCCGATCTCGTCTGATCTCGGAAGCTAAGCAGGGTCGGGCCTGGTTAGTACTTGGATGGGAGACCGCCTGGGAATACCAGGTGCTGTAAGCTTTTTCTTTTTCAACTCGAGCTCATTGCCTCCGTGGCCTACCGTGGCGTACCGTGACCTGATGTTTACTGCCAACCGCTTTGGAGGATTTAAGCAACATACAAAAACTGACAACGTCTCTCAAAACTATTTTTGTGAAACATGAGGACAGTATAGTGATACTGCCAGCAGGGAGCACCAGAGAGCTGAACCGACAGTTGTACATTTCTTAAACTTTCACCAACACAAACACGCACGCTCACTTCAGATCATGGGAGGACGTCAAAAAATCACCACCCATTCTCTGACACTTTAACCGTTAACCTTGGTTCAAACATTTAACATCACACGCACACGCAGTGTATTTCAGATAATTAATGAATTCAGATGTCACAATGATCGTTTACATGGATAAGGAGTCCTACTGAATCAATTACTGCCGTTTATATCTAACTAATGATTGTTTTTGTAAAAGTGTAACGTCGAGCCT
Organism: Gadus chalcogrammus; assembly: GCF_026213295.1. NCBI lineage: Eukaryota > Metazoa > Chordata > Actinopteri > Gadiformes > Gadidae > Gadus > Gadus chalcogrammus. The sequence continues at coordinate 420,895 of NW_026613505.1, read as the reverse complement.
CAGCAGCTTTCTCACTCCTACTGTATAAAAACTGGTTTTGCGCCTACACTAATTGCTTAAGGCTATACCATACTGAACACGCCCGATCTCATCTGATCTCGGATGCTAAGCAGGGTCGGGCCTGGTTAGTACTTGGATGGGAGACCGCCTGGGAATACCAGGTGCTGTAAGCTATTTCTTTTTCAACTCGAGCTCATTGACTCCGTGGCGTAACGTGACCTGATGTTTACTGCCAACCGCTTTGGAGGATTTAAGCAACATACAAAAACTGACAACGTCTCTCAAAACTGTTTTTGTGAAACATGAAGACAGTATAGTGATACTGTCAGCAGGGAGCACCAGAGAGCTGAACCGACAGTTGTACATTTCTTAAACTTTCACCAACACAAACACGCACGCTCACTTCAGATCATGGGAGGACGTCAAAAAATCACCACCCATTCTATGACACTTTAACCGTTAACCTTGGTTCAAACATTTAACATCAAACGCACACGCAGTGTATTTCAGATAATTAATGAATTCAGATGTCACAATGATCGTTTACATGGATAAGGAGTCCTACTGAATCAATTACTGCCGTTTATATCTAACTAATGATTGTTTTTGTAAAAGTGTAACGTCGAGCCTCAGCAGCTTTCTCACTCCTTATGTGCTACTGTATAAAACCTGGTTTTGCGCCTGCACTAATTGCTTACGGCCATACCACCCTGAACACGCCCGATCTCGTCTGATCTCGGAAGCTAAGCAGGGTCGGGCCTGGTTAGTACTTGGATGGGAGACCGCCTGGGAATACCAGGTGCTGTAAGCTTTTTCTTTTTCAACTCGAGCTCATTGACTCCGTGGCCTACCGTGGCGTACCGTGACCTGATGTTTACTGCCAACCGCTTTGGAGGATTTAAGCAACATACAAAAACTGACAACGTCTCTCAAAACTATTTTTGTGAAACATGAGGACAGTATAGTGATACTGCCAGCAGGGAGCACCAGAGAGCTGAACCGACAGTTGTACATTTCTTAAACTTTCACCAACACAAACACGCACGCTCACTTCAGGGCCCCGTTTCCCGATAACGATGGATCTTCGCTCGTACGATCATTCTCACGATGGATCTTGCGATCCATCGTCAATTTCTTTGGAGCGTTTCCCGAAACTCCTCTTAACGTGAACGCGCATTCGCTGCACTCACGACGTCGTAGGATTGTAACTGTCTACTGACACGGTGCTGAAATGGGCTCCGTAGGAGGGGGAGACGCAGGAATGTCGCAGGAAAATTGTGTTAAAAAGGGTTAAAATATATCCCCATCAAGGACAACAGCAGAGTAGCCTACAAAAAAAATAGACTGCAATTATATGAATGCTAAAGACATTAAAACACAATTGATTAGGCTTAAACCGACATATATCAGTCCTAATCCTGAATGCACTGTGCGTTTCACGGCATTTTCCCCCCTGAAATAATTCCTCTTCACACCTGTGAATAACCCGGGAGACGTCCATGATGAGGAATACAACGAAGCCCACCGTCTGGCCCGGTGCATCGTTGAGCGCACGATCGGGAGGTGGAAGTTGCACTTTAGATGCCTTCACAAGTCAGGCGGAGGGCTCCAGTTTTCGCCGGCCAAGTCATGCGCCGTGATATGTGTGACGGCTATGTTGCACAACATTGCAGCTAAGGCTGGGGTGGCATTGCTTGAACCGGAGGACGTTGAGGACGATGACGATGAGGAAGATCGGTGTGAGGACGGCCTCCCTCATAACTACGCGGCTGGTTTTCATGCGCGTCGAATAGTGATTGAGACTTTTTTTTAACCCCCAACACCCTCCCTCATGTCACTAAACATTCCCGTCAACGTGACCAATCCCCACCATATCCCAGCCTTTTGCCTGCTTCTTTGCTTGTTTTTTATATATTTTTTTATTTCTTTAATTTAATTTTTTTTTATTTGTTTAATTTAATTTTTTTTGTACATTATTTTATGCTACGTTTTATGAGTAGCCTATGTCAGTCTGCACAAATCCCCCCACTTTCTCTCACACATTTTGAGTGCCCTGCCTGCGCAAACATTTTCTGGACTGTCCCGTTTTATTTTGGCCATTTTAACATCTTTATTAATAAATTAATTAATAATCTTTATTAATTACCAAACTAAGAACATAAAGGCGCAATGCGTTTTAATAAAACTCATCCAATATACGGAATGTCCGATGGTGACGTCACTGAGGCTATAGCTGACGATGCTCTTAGCGTCCTACGAGTACCTACGAGCACCCCTGGAGTACTCGTTAGCTACGAGCGTTTTCAAGACGTTCGTGACCAACGATGCTTTCGGGAAACGCGGTGAAAACTCTACGATGCCCTTTCGACGCACTTCACGATCCACTTAGGCTAACTGACGCTTTCGGGAAACGGGGCCCAGATCATGGGAGGACGTCAAAAAATCACCACCCATTCTCTGACACTTTAACCGTTAACCTTGGTTCAAACATTTAACATCACACGCACACGCAGTGTATTTCAGATAATTAATGAATTCAGATGTCACAATGATCGTTTACATGGATAAGGAGTCCTACTGAATCAATTACCTGCCGTTTATATCTAACTAATGATTGTTTTTGTAAGAGTGTAACGTCGAGCATCAGCAGCTTTCTCACTCCTTATGTGCTACTGTATAAAACCTGGTTTTGCGCCTGCACTAATTGCTTACGGCCATACCACCCTGAACACGCCCGATCTCGTCTGATCTCGGAAGCTAAGCAGGGTCGGGCCTGGTTAGTACTTGGATGGGAGACCGCCTGGGAATACCAGGTGCTGTAAGATTTTCTTTTTCAACTCGAGCTCATTGACTCCGTGGCCTACCGTGGCGTACCGTGACCTGATGTTTACTGCCAACCGCTTTGGAGGATTTAAGCAACATACAAAAACTGACAACGTCTCTCAAAACTATTTTTGTGAAACATGAGGACAGTATAGTGATACTGCCAGCAGGGAGCACCAGAGAGCTGAACCGACAGTTGTACATTTCTTAAACTTTCACCAACACAAACACGCACGCTCACTTCAGATCATGGGAGGACGTCAAAAAATCACCACCCATTCTCTGACACTTTAACCGTTAACCTTGGTTCAAACATTTAACATCACACGCACACGCAGTGTATTTCAGATAATTAATGAATTCAGATGTCACAATGATCGTTTACATGGATAAGGAGTCCTACTGAATCAATTACTGCCGTTTATATCTAACTAATGATTGTTTTTGTAAAAGTGTAACGTCGAGCCTCAGCAGCTTTCTCACTCCTTATGTGCTACTGTATAAAACCTGGTTTTGCGCCTGCACTAATTGCTTACGGCCATACCACCCTGAACACGCCCGATCTCGTCTGAACTCGGAAGCTAAGCAGGGTCGGGCCTGGTTAGTACTTGGATGGGAGACCGCCTGGGAATACCAGGTGCTGTAAGCTTTTTCTTTTTCAACTCGAGCTCATTGACTCCGTGGCCTACCGTGGCGTACCGTGACCTGATGTTTACTGCCAACCGCTTTGGAGGATTTAAGCAACATACAAAAACTGACAACGTCTCTCAAAACTATTTTTGTGAAACATGAGGACAGTATAGTGATACTGCCAGCAGGGAGCACCAGAGAGCTGAACCGACAGTTGTACATTTCTTAAACTTTCACCAACACAAACACGCACGCTCACTTCAGATCATGGGAGGACGTCAAAAAATCACCACCCATTCTCTGACACTTTAACCGTTAACCTTGGTTCAAACATTTAACATCACACGCACACGCAGTGTATTTCAGATAATTAATGAATTCAGATGTCACAATGATCGTTTACATGGATAAGGAGTCCTACTGAATCAATTACTGCCGTTTATATCTAACTAATGATTGTTTTTGTAAGAGTGTAACGTCGAGCCTCAGCAGCTTTCTCACTCCTTATGTGCTACTGTATAAAACCTGGTTTTGCGCCTGCACTAATTGCTTACGGCCATACCACCCTGAACACGCCCGATCTCGTCTGATCTCGGAAGCTAAGCAGGGTCGGGCCTGGTTAGTACTTGGATGGGAGACCTCCTCAGAAGCCCAGGTTGCTGTAAGTAGTGAGGAGAAAATGACATGAATGACATGGATGATGATGATGATGATGATGAGGAGGAAGAAGCTGATGATGATGCTGATGATAAAGAGGACATTAAAGTTAGTGACGGAGATGAGGCAGACGATGAAGATAAAGGAATTGAGGAGGTTGACGGAGAACCCACTAACTTTAACGCTGGGTGGGCAGATGCAATGGCCAAGATTCTGCAGAAGAAAACCCCAGCGAGCAAACCAACGATACTGGTGAAGATTAAGGAGTTGGACAAGATGAAGGTGAAGGAGAAACAAGAAAGAAAAGAAAAAAAAAAAAAAAAAAACTGCAAATCAGAGAAAAGACGGACAAGTAGTGTACGTGGGAGATGATGTTCAGGGTAAAAACCTGACATCGCAACAGATCGGGAGGCTGAAAGGAAAAAAAAGAGAGAGGAAGGAGAAAGAAGAGAAGAAAGAAGGCAAGGGGAAAGAAAGAAGAAAGAGGGAGAGAAAGAGAGACAAAAAGGAAGACAGAAAAGGGAAAAAAAAAAAAAAAAAAAAAAAAACACGCCCGAACTCTTCTGATCTCGGAAGCTAAGCAGGGTCGGGGCTGGTTAGTACTTGGATGGGAGACCGCCTGGGAATACCAGGTGCTGTAAGCTTTTTCTTTTTCAACTCGAGCTCATTGACTCCGTGGCGTACCGTGACCTGATGTTTACTGCCAACCGCTTTGGAGGATTTAAGCAACATACAAAAACTGACAACGTCTCTCAAAACTATTTTTGTGAAACATGAGGACAGTATAGTGATACTGCCAGCAGGGAGCACCAGAGAGCTGAACCGACAGTTGTACATTTCTTAAACTTTCACCAACACAAACACGCACGCTCACTTCAGATCATGGGAGGACGTCAAAAAATCACCACCCATTCTCTGACACTTTAACCGTTAACCTTGGTTCAAACATTTAACATCACACGCACACGCAGTGTATTTCAGATAATTAATGAATTCAGATGTCACAATGATCGTTTACATGGATAAGGAGTCCTACTGAATCAATTACTGCCGTTTATATCTAACTAATGATTGTTTTTGTAAAAGTGTAACGTCGAGCCTCAGCAGCTTTCTCACTCCTTATGTGCTACTGTATAAAACCTGGTTTTGCGCCTGCACTAATTGCTTACGGCCATACCACCCTGAACACGCCCTGATCTCGTCTGAACTCGGAAGCTAAGCAGGGTCGGGCCTGGTTAGTACTTGGATGGGAGACCGCCTGGGAATACCAGGTGCTGTAAGCTTTTTCTTTTTCAACTCGAGCTCATTGACTCCGTGGCCTACCGTGGCGTACCGTGACCTGATGTTTACTGCCAACCGCTTTGGAGGATTTAAGCAACATACAAAAACTGACAACGTCTCTCAAAACTATTTTTGTGAAACATGAGGACAGTATAGTGATACTGCCAGCAGGGAGCACCAGAGAGCTGAACCGACAGTTGTACATTTCTTAAACTTTCACCAACACAAACACGCACGCTCACTTCAGATCATGGGAGGACGTCAAAAAATCACCACCCATTCTCTGACACTTTAACCGTTAACCTTGGTTCAAACATTTAACATCACACGCACACGCAGTGTATTTCAGATAATTAATGAATTCAGATGTCACAATGATCGTTTACATGGATAAGGAGTCCTACTGAATCAATTACTGCCGTTTATATCTAACTAATGATTGTTTTTGTAAAAGTGTAACGTCGAGCCTCAGCAGCTTTCTCACTCCTTATGTGCTACTGTATAAAACCTGGTTTTGCGCCTGCACTAATTGCTTACGGCCATACCTACCCTGAACACGCCCGATCTCGTCTGATCTCGGAAGCTAAGCAGGGTCGGGCCTGGTTAGTACTTGGATGGGAGACCGCCTGGGAATACCAGGTGCTGTAAGCTTTTTCTTTTTCAACTCGAGCTCATTGACTCCGTGGCCTACCGTGGCGTACCGTGACCTGATGTTTACTGCCAACCGCTTTGGAGGATTTAAGCAACATACAAAAACTGACAACGTCTCTCAAAACTGTTTTTGTGAAACATGAGGACAGTATAGTGATACTGCCAGCAGGGAGCACCAGAGAGCTGAACCGACAGTTGTACATTTCTTAAACTTTCACCAACACAAACACGCACGCTCACTTCAGATCATGGGAGGACGTCAAAAAATCACCACCCATTCTCTGTCACTTTAACCGTTAACCTTGGTTCAAACATTTAACATCACACGCACACGCAGTGTATTTCAGATAATTAATGAATTCAGATGTCACAATGATCGTTTACATGGATAAGGAGTCCTACTGAATCAATTACTGCCGTTTATATCTAACTAATGATTGTTTTTGTAAGAGTGTAACGTCGAGCCTCAGCAGCTTTCTCACTCCTTATGTGCTACTGTATAAAACCTGGTTTTGCGCCTGCACTAATTGCTTACGGCCATACCACCCTGAACACGCCCGATCTCGTCTGATCTCGGAAGCTAAGCAGGGTCGGGCCTGGTTAGTACTTGGATGGGAGACCGCCTGGGAATACCAGGTGCTGTAAGCTTTTTCTTTTTCAACTCGAGCTCATTGCCTCCGTGGCCTACCGTGGCGTACCGTGACCTGATGTTTACTGCCAACCGCTTTGGAGGATTTAAGCAACATACAAAACTGACAACGTCTCTCAAAACTATTTTTGTGAAACATGAGGACAGTATAGTGATACTGCCAGCAGGGAGCACCAGAGAGCTGAACCGACAGTTGTACATTTCTTAAACTTTCACCAACACAAACACGCACGCTCACTTCAGATCATGGGAGGACGTCAAAAATCACCACCCATTCTCTGACACTTTAACCGTTAACCTTGGTTCAAACATTTAACATCACACGCACACGCAGTGTATTTCAGATAATTAATGAATTCAGATGTCACAATGATCGTTTACATGGATAAGGAGTCCTACTGAATCAATTACTGCCGTTTATATCTAACTAATGATTGTTTTTGTAAAAGTGTAACGTCGAGCCTCAGCAGCTTTCTCACTCCTTATGTGCTACTGTATAAAACCTGGTTTTGCGCCTAGCACTAATTGCTTACGGCCATACCACCCTGAACACTGCCCGATCTCGTCTGATCTCGGAAGCTAAGCAGGGTCGGGCCTGCTTTAGTACTTGGATAGGAGACCGCCTGGGAATACCAGGTGCTGTAAGCTTTTTCTTTTTCAACTCGAGCTCATTGCCTCCGTGGCCTACCGTGACCTGATGTTTACTGCCAACCGCTTTGGAGGATTTAAGCAACATACAAAGACTGACAACAGTCTCTCAAAACTATTTTTGTGAAACATGAGGACAGTATAGTGATACTGCCAGCAGGGAGCACCAGAGAGCTGAAACGACAGTTGTACATTTCTTAAACTTTCACCAACACAAACACGCACGCTCACTTCAGATCATGGGAGGACGTCCAAAAATCACCACCCATTCTCTGACACTTTAACCGTTAACCTTGGTTCAAACATTTAACATCACACGCACACGCAGTGTATTTCAGATAATTAATGAATTCAGATGTCACAATGATCGTTTACATGGATAAGGAGTCCTACTGAATCAATTACTGCCGTTTATATCTAACTAATGATTGTTTTTGTAAAAGTGTAACGTCGAGCCTCAGCAGCTTTCTCACTCCTTATGTGCTACTGTATAAAACCTGGTTTTGCGCCTGCACTAATTGCTTACGGCCATACCACCCTGAACACGCCCGATCTCGTCTGATCTCGGAAGCTAAGCAGGGTAGGGCCTGGTTAGTACTTGGATGGGAGACCGCCTGGGAATACCAGGTGCTGTAAGCTTTTTCTTTTTCAACTCGAGCTCATTGACTCCGTGGCGTACCGTGACCTGATGTTTACTGCCAACCGCTTTGGAGGATTTAAGCAACATACAAAAACTGACAACGTCTCTCAAAACTATTTTTGTGAAACATGAGGACAGTATAGTGATACTGCCAGCAGGGAGCACCAGAGAGCTGAACCGACAGTTGTACATTTCTTAAACTTTCACCAACACAAACACGCACGCTCACTTCAGATCATGGAGGACGTCAAAAAAATCACCACCCATTCTCTGACACTTTAACCGTTAACCTTGGTTCAAACATTTAACATCACACGCCCACGCAGTGTATTTCAGATAATTAATGAATTCAGATGTCACAATGATCGTTTACATGGATAAGGAGTCCTACTGAATCAATTACTGCCGTTTATATCTAACTAATGATTTTTTTTGTAAAGTGTAACGTCGAGCCTCAGCAGCTTTCTCACTCCTTATGTGCTACTGTATAAAACCTGGTTTTGCGCCAGCACTAATTGCTTACGGCCATATCACCCTGAACACGCCCGATCTCGTCTGATCTCGGAAGCTAAGCAGGGTCGGCCCTGGTTAGTACTTGGATGGGAGACAGCCTGGGAATAACAGGTGCAGTAAACTTTTTCTTTTTCAACTCAAGCTCATTGCCTCCGTGGCCTACCGTGACCTGATGTTTACTGCCAACCGCTTTGGAGGATTTAAGCAACATACAAAGACTGACAACGTCTCTCAAAACTATTTTTGTGAAACATGAGGACAGTATAGTGATACTGCCAGCAGGGAGCACCAGAGAGCTGAAACGACAGTTGTACATTTCTTAAACTTTCACCAACACAAACACGCACGCTCACTTCAGATCATGGGAGGACGTCTGTCGTGGATTAACTGAGATATATAACACTTAGACTAATTCAAGAGAGAGAGAGAGTAAAATGAAAACGAGGGGTCCGGAGCAAGAATTGACAAAAGACTTTATCGTGCAGTAAAACAACAACGATAACAGCCGAGTAGGTCTCGAGAGTCACTAATGTTCACAAACTGCGGCGTCTTTTTATACACACAAAGAGAGCCTCCATTCAGTCATAAATCCACTTTACCCTGAATGGTCAGAAAATAGACAACAAATGGTCTGCAAATATAGCCCGGCTCCTTTTTAGGGGGCTCCATCTGTTCTAAACCCAGACGCCTAGGCACCGTGTTTTTTCCACTATTAAATATAAAATACCTCATAGTAATCACAGTTTCCCATAGAATATAATCAGTAATTTCTACCACACATCCCCCCTTTTTTGTAAGATAAGATCACAACAAAAACATAACAGTCGTTTAGGCTATATTTTGCACTACATTTGATCATCATTAAAAACCTTTAAGCATGTTCAGGAATCTCAACCTGCATAATTCTCAGGATTTTAAACCTGTTTAAGGCAAAAAGATCTATCAAATGTTTAACTAGAATTCACACATAACATAGTATTTTCAGAATGCATTGAAAATTAGCATTTCAGAATATATTACATAAAAATATGAAACTTAAAAAATAACATTTAAAAAAATAAGTAAATGATAGAAATTAAAAACTAAGATCGTCAACAAGCTTGCATAGATTTTGATAGCTATGATTATCGTCATGTACTGGTATACTATATAAACGTGGGGGGTTTGGGCATTGTGGTTGTTGCTTCCATTTGCAGCCACCAGCCCTGAAACCCATTAGTCCAATGTCCATGTGTTCACACTGTCTGAAATGGTTGTGGTTCACATGAAGGGGGTCTGATTCTCACATTCCGGTCTCCTCTCTAGTTTCACTCCAATCTATCTCCCCATAGAGCATCCTCTCCCAGTCACCCGACTCCTGTAGGTTGTTCGTCGCAAGTGTGAATGATCCATCTGGGGCAGTGTTATTTGGAATGAAGGTACAACCCATTTCACCTATAAGAGCACAAACTCCCCCCTTTTCTGCTAAAAGCCAATCTAAAGCTTGTCTGTTCTGCCAAGCCACAGCTTTAAGAAGTATATATTCTCTCATATTTAATTTATACTTTCTGTTATAGCCCCATGCATCCCTGACGTTACTGTTAAACACCATTTCATTGGATTAAATTGGATATTTACTTTACACCGATTCTTCCTATGCACATGTTCATAATTCTGGCGGAAGGTTAATGCACATAACGGTTGGTTATCCGACATAACAGTAAACACAAATTCATTAACTCGGTCTCGCGGTGGTATCTGAGCATATAAGACTATTTTCCCTTTCTTGTTGACTATTCCTGAATGATTTTGGGCCGGATTATCCTGTGTTCCTCTCTGGCTTTCTTCAGTAGGCCTACCACCCCCTAATTCCTGGCCCTTCCAGGTTTGTGTTGTCCCTGTGGTTTCATCCTTCCTCGGGGTCTGTGCTTGTGCCAGCGAAATCTGGCACAACCCGTAAAGGATCAGAAACAGGCTCCCCGTTTTCAGCATCATCATGCTGCTGTATCTCTTGGCTCGACTGGATCTGGTCCTGGGGCAGCTGGTCAGCCCCACGTGTGTCTGCGTCTGGCTCCTCCTCCTCACGGTCGTCTCTGTCTTTGGGTTGAGCAGCTTTTGTGCAGTGGTTGAGATGATACCACGTGGCACTTCCTTCCACTTGGATGGCTGTTGGTGTTGCGTTGGTGACTTTGTATGGTCCTTCTTTCCTGGGCTCGTTCGAATTTCTCCTGAACATCCTGAGGCACACTTAGTCACCCGGCTCCACCCCCCTTGGTGGCTCCTTCTCCAACTCTGGAACTCTGTCTTTCTCTTGTTGAAAAATAAGCCTGTGTATGCCAGTTAGTTGTCCCATATAACGTCTTACTTCAGTTTCCAATTGTTCTAATGGAGGTCCTTTATGAGGCCCTCTAATGACAGGTGAAGGCATGGGTCGACCCGTAAACATTTCATGCGGGGTTAGATGCGTCGTTCTGTTAGTTTTCATGCGATAACTCATTAGTGTCAGTCGTAGTGCATTAGTCCTTTAATTTAGTACTCTAATTTAATTTTGTTAATTTTTGTCTTAAGCGTCCCATTCCTCTCTCCACCATACCTTGTGGTTTTGAGGAATGTAGACACGGACTAGTCTTTATTTGACATGCAGATGTTAAATCACTTGTTTGAGTGTTTTCTGAATAAATGCTGCCCTATTGCCTGAGCTAATTTGTGACGGAATTCCAAACCTTGGCATGACTTCTCTAGTCAGAACCTTGATTACCGTAGCCGCACTTTGGTCTTCTGATGGGACTGCTTCTACCCATCTGTTGAACACTGTTTTTTCAAATATTTCACACTCATTTAGCTGGATGTCAATCATTGTTTGCAAGTATGGTGAAGAAAAACCTTGTTTTCAAATTTTTTAATTCTCCTCAATACCTCCCCCCTTGCGCAATGGTCAAAACCATACGCATTAAATGATAAACAAATCTAATAACGCCGTTGGTGCACCCAACGTCGAAAGTCTAACCTTAAGCATCAGTAAACTGAAACCAATCTTTTGGGAAGGGAAATCAAAACCAGTATGTCCAAATCCTAAGCCCAATATGGGTGGGTTTACCATCAGCCGCCCGAAACCACGCTGTTCCGAAGTCATGCACTAAACCGAAAAAACATACATGCATTAGTGGCCTTCTATGCCACAAAGGTCAAATAAAATGAAATAAAACGCGACATGCCCCGTTTCAAGACGACCTCTGCTGCCAGAGCTGACATATCTGACTCCTGTTCCCCCTCCACCTTTCATCAGCCGGCTTTTCCTATGATGGTTGCAGTCCGTCACTCCATGATCAGGTGAGCCAGTGCTCACAGTGACTCTGCCAAGTAATCGTGACTGTGCCTGAATTAGGTTGTCCCGGGCTTCAAGGTGGGATCTTACCCGTCGTTGGCTAACCAGCCTTCCATACTGGCTTATTGCAGGATGCCGTACCTGGGATACGATCAATCCCCACCTATATGGTGGTATAGATCGCAAAGTGGAGGGATGGAGACAGAGTCTTCAGCCGCATCTGCCTTATGCAGCCATATGTGTGCGTCATGAATGCACATCAGGGCGACTATAAAACAAAATATAATTTATCAGTTAAAATTATTAAAGTGTTGCAGCAGTATTAGTGGCATTTGAAGGTAAACCCACTACTTCCGAATCCAATTTGACAACATAGCATGTATGTCTCCTTCCCAGCAGATGTAGCGTCAATCCACCTATTGTCCTTAACTAGGGAGATGTGAAAGAAAACAAAAATCACAATATTAAAACTTGCATCTTCAATATTGGGCTACTCACTTTTGTTTTAACCGTTACTCAAAATCACAATTCTCTTCATAATCCTACCCGATTGCCCTTCACTATCTATTCAAATTGGACGACCTAATTAAACCTTTTATTCTACCTATTGCTTGCATTTAGTGTTTTCCATATTTTGATTCACTACTATACCAAACCCAAATCCTCTATGTTGATCTTAACTAGTTTATTCAACACTGAATTGATACATTGTTTCTATTTAGTAATTAACCATATTGTTTTATCTGAAGTATGCTTGTGTATCCCCTTGTGTACTCCATCACTCGGAGTAGGAGAGGATTCTCCCCTACCTCGGCAGCCCTGACACACACATGAGAACAGGCTCACACACACCCTTTGTTATTTTATTTTACTTATTTATTTTAAATTACATTTTTCATTGTGGATAACCTAAATTTAGAAATTTGGATAACGTTTTATCGTACTTATTTGATCTAATTTTTAAGTATTGCCGATTGTTTTTTCTAAATTATAAGATCACTTTTAATAAATTGTCTATTACTTATCATAATCTCGAAGGACATATTTTATTTGTGTTGTTATCTTGGCACCTAGACCTCGTCAGGTCCAAGCACCAAAATAACATCCACCTATCCACGCAGAGTCCATGGGTTGGGTCCGCTCCTCGTTTGATGAGTCACTTTACCCTGGCGCCATTGAACCCATTGACTCCTGTGGAGTGTGGTGTGCAGACAATTTTTAACGCTAATTGCTCATGTTTGAGTCTAAATAATTATTCCTAATGTAACTTACTCAGGGACACATCAACACTCAGCTAGGAGGAGATGGGGATCGAACTAGCAACCATTCGGTTACAAGACACCCTTTACTTCCAGAGCTAAACCGACCCCCAGCCTCCTCTCCGCTGATTTATTACCTCTGCGTCGGTCCGCATCCGCCCTTTTTGCTGTCAATATATTCCTCTCCCTTCTCCAAACACCTTCTCCCTCTGATCCAACCTGTTGTCTCACCAGTGCTCTGTGTACCAAGATGTAATGATCTATACCACATGGTGTTCCGACGTGATGCAAAGTCTCCAAGAGCCACAGAATCACCAATCCCAGTGGTGGTTCTATGTTTTCTCTACAACAGTGGACAAGGGTTACATTCAGGAACCAATTACAGAGTACATCCAAACGCACAAATAATCTATTAAACACAATGCAAATTCAGTCTCTTTCTCTCTGTTGTCTCTCTGTCCAGCCACCACCGGCGGGTTTTCCTTTCTTACGTTCCTTCTCTCTAACTTTCTTCACCTCTCTTTACCCACTTCCTTTGCTTTCACAAATCTCCATAACCATTTTCACTTTCAGTAATCCTTTCCTTTCCGGTTTGTTCGTTTTTGGACACACTCCAAAACTAGATTATTAATCTTAAAAGGCCATCAAAAGATATCATTCTCCCCAAAGAAAATTCTAACCGGAAAGCCTTCTCCAATCTCATCGCCACTTCTCGTTGCCAATCCACACACTCTTCCTCTTCTCTGTCTCACTCTTCACAAATCACTTCTTCTGACCCCTCTAACTCAACTCAATGTCTTTCTCACTCACTCACTCACTCACTCACTCACTCACTCGCTCGCTCACTCACTCGCTCACTCATTCGCTCACTTATACAACTTAAAATAAGAATGGAGCTATACCTATGACTTGGAGCTGTCATAGGTATTAACTGCGTGTGTTCCGAGAATCCTAAAGTTTTGGTGAATTTTCCTGCCATGGGGAGGTGAGAGGCATATTTTGAACTTACGCAAGTGTAAGTGGCTCCAGTGTCAGCCATCATTGGCATGCCTCTATAATTTATCAGAACCTGCAGTATTGGTTCCTCATCAGCTTGTTTTGTGATCGCTACAAGCTGACCATCCCCCTGTGGATTCTCTGAGCACCCCTAGTATCCCTGTCCCATAAAGGGACCTGCCTGGTAGCTACCTCCTTGTTCCTGCCTTCCCTGATAGCTGTTACCCTGTCCTTGCTGTGGTGGATAAGGGCTAGCCAAACAATTCCTCCTAATATGTCCTTCCATGTTGCACCCATAGCATATTAAAGGACCTTTGCGTTGTCCTTGGGATCCTTGTTGTTGATTGTTTCTAAACTGTCCTTGGTGTCCTTGTTGTAAATTGTTTATATACTGACCTTTGGGCCCCTTATTCTGATTCTGCCTATTCCCATTTGTTGGGTTTCCAGTATTATGTAGGTGTATCTGAATGGTGCATATCAATGGTGGAGTGGGTGACCATTGGCTCTGAGGCTGTTGTACTGGGGTAGAGAATGCCTGTTGAGGAGGTTGGGTTTGTGGTGCGCCCTGCTGGACGGCTTGCAATATTGTATCAACAGACTCGGAAACAACCACCTGTTTTTTCTTCTCCTTTTCTCTTTTTGTGAGTTCTTCCAACTGAAGCTGAGATAGCTTCCTCTGCACCTCTTTGCTTTGTTCCTGTATTTTGTGTTCATTTTGCCGATATTTGTCCACTGCATGAACCACATGATCGCAGAAGTCTCTGTGAGTTTTATTTGTAACCAGTCCAACCACATCATCCAGCTTAACTTTGATTGGGCTAGGTAGAATCTCTATCACAGAGTTTCTGAACATCACCGAAAACACAGGATGGATCTCAGGATCCTCATTCGTCTCCAAGCGCCATCTGTCCACTTGGGCCTGGAGGTAGGATGCAGGATTCTCTGTGTCGTTGATAGGGAGACCTCTCATGTTTTTATGATCGATATGGGTAGGGAACTCCCTTCTGAGTGTGGCCCACATCGCCACTCTGTAGCGATCAAGTGAAAGCCCATCGAGCATTACGTCCATTATATCCAACCCTCCATTCCTCAGTACAGACTCCATTTTAGATAACCCCAATACTCTTGCCAACAGAGCTTTCAGGTCCCCCACTGCCATTAGCTTTCCCACTGTGAGTTCCTCAAATGTTCGAATCCATTTAGACGCCCCGTTATGAATGTTAGGGAGTTTAGAAATAACTCCCTCCAAGTCCTATGAACCCCACGGTTGATATTGGACCTGTTGTCCTTTGACTAGAATAGGATAATTACCTGGGAGGGTGTCGGGTGCCTTTCTTCCCCTTCGTGCTCTCCTTAGGTTCCCCCGTGACTGGAGTACTAGGGGGCTTTGTATTGATGTACTGCAGCCAGACACCTCTGTGCCTGGGTCCCCACTGACCCTCCCTTGTGTGTTACATTTATTATCTCCTTCATCTAGTGTGACTTCCCCTTTAAATTCCACGTTGTCTGTTATCAGTGGATGCATGTTAGTTGGTTTGTACGGCGGTGGCTCAAGCGTCAGAGGCAAAGGTTGAGCCTCTTCTTCCTTTGTGATTATTTTTCTGGCCACTCGTTGTATTGCGCGCCACCTCTCTCCCTCTATTTCAAACAAAGCTAGCACTAACCTTTCCCTGTCTCTCATCTCTAAGGCCTTTTTTCCACTTCTGTTAGGTTTGTAGTTCCTTATTACTACCTCCATGTCCCTACACATTATTGGATCAAAAGTCCCTCCCATGGGCCATATCGTGCTTGTTTTAGCTGTTCCTTTCTCCCATTTCTCAGAGATCCTTGTTATCTCATCTCTGAGCAATGGATTGTTTTTGCTCAAAATCTCTACCGCTGTTGGTGCCATTTTAAATTATTACTATTAATTATTATTAATTTATTTGAGTTTATCCTACTAGTTAGTTTAAATACTTCATTATCTCTAAGCTACAAATGTGAACTCTTCCCAAGCGCTCGTCTCCCTCCCGAAGATTGGAATGTGGCCCCCACCCTTCACTGTTATCTTTAAGCCTGGCCTGCAGGCTCCTGCTCGTACCCTGTGAGATTGCTCGCGCACGTGCAGTTAGAGTCAGCGCGGGGATGTTTAAGTCAAAGAAGATTTACACATTTATTCAATACTTCAACAAATTAACTATTCTCTATCCGTCTAATTTATTTATGATTATCAATTACTTCAAACAAATTAACTATTCTCTGTCCGCCTAATTTATTTATGACAGAATCAACAAAAAAATCAACCGGGTCGTAAAAATCTCCGAGGTAACTTAATCCTAACACGACTTAAATACAGACAATAAGCCGATTCATACAATTTCTTTATATTATATTGAAAAATGTCCGAATTGTTTGTAATTAATTACAAATAAAAGGTTGACCGAGCGTAGAAACTGGCCTTTTGGTTAAAATATGAACAGTCGGATGGATAATCAATCAACCAGAATTTCAAACAAGAACCTATTGCCACACAGCACCAAGATCAGAGTTACAGACTGGCCCTTTCTTTAGATCCAACACTGCAGCGTGATTGGAAGATTAGCGGGTCAAAACTCATTCAAACGGAACGTCAAACGACAGGCCCATTCTTTTAAAATAATGGCTGAATACATAACCATTCGAACAGATCAAGAACAAACAAGAAACTTCTCAAAACACCAAGATCAGGATTAGCTAATCACCTGAAGCGGTATCCCAACCAAGAGACTTATCTATTCAAAAAGTGCGAGAAGCCTGTTTTCTCAAAATAGCAAGATCGGAATCAGAAATTCACCTGGTGTAGGATCTGCAGGTCAACTGCACCAAGATGAGCATTTAAAATTCACTAGTCAGTATCCCAAGAAAGCTCCTCAAATAAAAACGACTGAATTAATTCCCAACTGACAACTCAACCCCAAATAGGATACTGTCAGAAAAGATCCTACAGGTCTGTTTCTTTCGACCTGCGGGCCTGCTGGCCCTGTCCTTGTTAGAACTTTCCACTAATTCGTTCCTCCACAAGACAGTCACAGGACTTACAGTAAGCTTATTTAACCAAAACACCAAAACACCAAATAACAACAACTCATATCAAAATAGGGAGCCACAAAGCGTCTTGGTCATTTAGAACCACAGACGCGCGTATGGCCCATGTGCGCGCGCACGTCAATCTCTCCCGCGGAGCCCCCGTATCTCTCACTCGCTCATTTATCTATAATTTTAGTTCGTTTGATCAAAGAGACACTTTACCTGCTGCTGAGCGTTTCAGACGGGGCAAGAACAGATCAAACGACTCTATCCTATATATGGCAAGACAACTTACCCTTGAGCTCTGGTCGTATGATCCGTTCGAGTCCCGTCCTCTGGCCCGGCAGCTGGAGAGTCCCTATTTCCTCCTGGTCGTGACGCCAAATTATGTCGTGGATTAATCGAGATTTAAAACACTTAGGCTAATTCAAGAGAGAGAGAGTAAAATAAAACGAGGGGTCCGGAGCAAGAATTGACAAAAGACTTTATCGTGAAGAAAAACAACAACGATAACAGCCGAGTAGGGTCTTAAGAGTCACTCTCGTTCACAAACTGTGGCGTCTTTTTATACACACAAACAGAGCAGCTTCTCCTTGAGGTGTCTGCCTCCAGTCAGTCATAAATCCACTTTAACCTGAATGGTCAGAAAATAGACAACAAATGGTCTGCAAAGATAGCCCTGCTCCTTTTAGGGGGGGCTCCATCTGTTCTAAACCCAGACACCTAGGCACCGTGTGTTTTCCACTATTAATAATCAGTTTACCATAGAATATAATCATTAATTTCTACCACAACATCCACCCGGTTCTACAAACCCTCGCCGAGTTGGTGCAAAGCATTGGCGCCAGGATGGACGCCGTCGAAACGCCATGCGGAACTCCCGGACGGGTCCAGGCCCCCAACCCGCTGTCGTCGGTCGCCACGGCGCCTTTCTACTTCCAGCAACCATCAGGCTCGGCTTCCTCCGCCTTCACAGGCTACGCACCTTGCACGTGCCCTGCTACCATGGCTACTGCAGTCCCCGCGTTAGCCCCCGCAGCGTATTTTCTCTCACAGCTCTACCAGTCCAGCTTCAGGATGCGGCTCCCTCGGTTGGGTTAGGGGGTTTCTTCCAAGGGCAATGGTTTGCTGAGGGATGGCCAGTCGAAGCTGGTACGTTCGCCCTCGGGTCAGAGTCGTCTGCGCTGTTCGAGCTTTACCCTATCGCAGCAGCTAGCGTTCTGTGGGGCAAAGCATGGCGGCGTTAACGTATAACCATGTTTTGCGATAACAAAGCAGCGTCAAAACGGCTGGGAAGGTGGTCTTCCACTGCATACGGATTTTACATCCGGTTGAATTCGTTGAGTTCGTTGCACACGTCTGTGTGGTACAACACAGAACTCTACGTTCGCAATCAAAGGTTCATAATTATCTTTATACCGTGCACTGTTTGGTTAACTCCTTGTGTCTGAGGTTTTTCCCTTCACTTTAACATGAATGAAGTTGATGGGTTTTAGGCACTGTGGTAACTGATTATTACTAAAAGGTTTTTATTGACGAAGGGCCTTTAAGATTGGTTCAGCTGCTGCTCACTAACTCTCACGTTCCTCTGCTCGCAATGCGATTCACATAGCGTTCAATTTATTCAAAAGATCCAAAGACAAAGAACAGGTACATTATGGTATCATTTTATCTGATTATTTATAGCCTTATTGTTAATAGCTTCAGTCGCGTTGGTATTTAATTTTTCATTTGCTCGTTTAGCTACGTATGACAGTTAACAATGTTGGTGTAGGCCTATTACAATTATTTACGCGTGTAGGCCACTCCAACTCGCTCGATATTTCAAAAAGATTAGTGTGCTCTCTCAGAGCTGGGAGATTTCATCCTTATTTTAACATATTACTCGAGACGGTGTTTTCTCACAGTTCTACGGGTTCATGCGTTCTCGGGTTCATGCGTTCATGCGTCCACGTCTCCTACTCAGACTTTTCCCCTACACGGGGTATTTAATTTTTCATTTGCTTGTTTAGCCATGTATGTCAGTTAACAATTTGTGTATTACAATTATTTATGTGTGTTGGCCACTCCAACTCACTCGATATTTTGAATAGATTAGTGTGCTCTCTCTGGGAGTTTTCATCCTTATTTTAACATATTACTCGAGACAGTGTTTCTCACAGCGTTCTACGGGTTCATGTGTTCTACGGCTTCATGTGTTCTACGGGTCATGCGTTCTACGGGTTCATGCGTTTTACGGGTTTATGCGTTCTCGGGTTTATGCGTTGGGTTTATGCGTACACGTCTCCTACTCAGACTTTTTCCCCTACACGGGGCCTGACTTTCGCTGATGTCACCTTCTCTGCAAGGCATTTTTTCATCTAAAAGCGATAGCCTAGGAGCAGCTGTTACTATTATCATTTCAAGAATCAACAACTCTCTGTCCTTACGCTTCCATGTTCCTTTATCTCAAGCTTCGGCAACGCACGTCCCCGAATCACCTGTTTATTTGCGGCCTGCCAATGACTAAAGGGTGGTTCAGAGTCAATCTCGTGACGGTGGTAGAAGGGTGCGGCCCACCATCTCCCCTCTACATTGGCCACTCCTTCCGGATTGGAGCGGCGACCACAGCCGCTGAACAAGGGTTGCCGGTCGCGTCTATCAAACGGCTGGGAAAGCGGTCTTCCACAGCTTACGAATCCTACATCCGGTCGAATTCACGGTTCTTCCTTCAAGCGCACACGACGCTCTAACGTCGGTTAAGGCAGGTTTATCACGTTTGCTACTACAGCTGTTTTTGGCGGCCTGTTTCCATTCTAGTTTTAGTCTTTGTGTCAAGGTGTCACTTTTGTTTTTATTAGTTTAGACACGTTCATACTCTTTCTAGTGATATGTGATAAGTATTTTAAGGAGCTGCATTTCCCTCACATAGCCACAAGGGGAGCAAGACCTTATTGAAGGCTGCTCCACCACAGAAGGAGCCGAAGCCTTTACGTCACCCCGGCCACGCCCACTAGGCCACGCCCATTTGACGTCCTCTCTAGCGGGTGGTTTCGAACTCGAGAGGCCAGAGATCAATAGGTAGACGGCAGAGAGCCACCCCGGGCCTAAGTAGATCACGGTATTTTCCTCTCACACGCGTTAGATACAATTCCCTCCGTTAAGCTTCAGTTACCATACCGAAACATGCCGACTTTATAATAAATGAAGTCAGTTAAAAGCATCCCGGGATTGGACAACTTTCTTCAAGAATATGCAACATATTGAAATTCAGTTTAGGTATTATCAAAGATACAAGTGCGTAGATTTGTTAAATAAGGTAAACGGTCGAAAATTGATGTTGTTATGTCTTAAACAGTTGAAGTTCCGTTTGGACAAAACGTTATTACAGTTTATCGCCTAGTTTAGGTCAACGGAAATGAAAACATTTTAGCAGTCTTATTTTGTAAAACACTTTCAGTCTCGTTTGTATTCGCCAACAACATCGCACTACGCATTTAATTATAGTTATTGTCATATGACCAGCATTGTTTTCCTCACGCGATAAAGGTTTGTCGATGACGACATTTAGTCATAATTTTCGGTGTCAAAAGCAACACTATTTGCAACTACTGGTGGTGGTGGTTATCAGGTACTAAACTCATAAAGCAAAATTCGGCTATATAACTCAAGGTTAACCTGCAGCAACCCCGGCAAGTTCGACCACGTCGGTGGATCATCTAGAAAACACTCTTTGAGTTCGGTGTCACGTTGGTGGCATATCATGGAAAAAATAAAACTCAAGGTTCGCAGCGGCGACCCCGGTGAGTGCGTTGACCAAAGCGCAGCGGTAACAACTCGGGCACTCGTGACTATGACCACGTCGGCGGCACGTTATCTATTACTCATGGTTGACTGCAGTAACCCCGGTGGGTCAACGCACAACTGGGGCACAACTCAGGCACTAGTCGTGAGTTCGTTGCACACGTCTGTGCGTTACAACACAGAACTCTACGTCCTACATCCGGTCGAATTCAAGGTTCTTTCTTCAAGCGCACACGATGCTCTCTAACGTCTGTTAAGACAGGTTTTACACGTTTGCAACCATAGCTGTTTTTGGTGGCCTGTTTCCTTTCTAGTGTTGGTCTAGTCTTGTGTGAAGCTGTCATTTTATTTTATTTTTTTGTTTTAGTTACAGTCATACTCTTTCCAGTGTTATCGTAATTCCATTTAGATATTATCGAAGTTACAAGTGCGTAGTTTTGTTAAATAAGGTAAATGGTTGAAAATTGATGTTATGTCTGGAACAGTTGAAGTTCCAGTCGAACAAAATAACGTTATAAGTCTTTATCGCCTAGTTTAGGTCAACGAAAATGAAGAGACATTTTAGCAGTCTTATTTTCGTAAAACACTTTTTAGTCTTGGTTTATTCGCCAACTATATTGTACTATGCATTTAATCACTGCTATTGTCACATGCCCAGCATCCACGTTGCGTCCAGTCTCGTTTTTCTCACGCGATAAAGGTTTGTTGATGACGGCTTAGTCATAATTTTCATTGCCAAAAGCAACACTATTTGCAACTACCGGCGGTGGTGGTTATCAGGTACTAAATTCAGAAAGCAAAATTCGGTTTCATAACTCAGGTTAACCTGCAGCAACCCCGGCGAGTGTGACCACGTCGGTGGATCATCTAGAAAACACTCTTGAGTTCGCTGTCATGTCAGTGGCGTACATAGGAAAATAAAACTCAAGGTTGCAGCGGCAACCCCGGTGAGTGCGTTGACCACGTCGGTGGTAACAACTCGGGCACTCGTGAGTATGACCACGTCGGTGGCACGTTATCTAATACTCATGGTTTGACTGCAGTAACCCCGGTGAGTGCGTTGCTCACGTCGGTGGGAACAACTCAAGCACTCGTGAGTTCGTTGCGCACGTCGGTGCGGTACAACTCAGAACTCTAGTTCGTTGCAGCAACCCCGGTGAGTGCGTTGCCCACGTCGGTGGGAACAACTCAAGCACTCGTGAGTTTGTTGCGCACGTCGGTGCGGTACAACACAGAACTCCACGTTCGCTGCATTAACCCTGGTAGTGCGTTGACCACGTCGGTGGGCACAACTCGGGCACATGCAAATTTAATTACCACGTCGGTGGCATAATATCAAACACTCAAGTGCAGGGCACTCGGAGTTCATTGAACACTTCGGTGTTCAACACGGAAGTACACAATATTTGCTGCAGCAACACCGGTGAGTGCGTGACCACGTCGGTGGCACATCAAGGGCACTCGTGATTTCGTTGACCACGTCGGTGTTCAACATGGAAGTTCACAATACTTGCTGCAACAACACCGGTGAGTGCGTGACCACGTCGGTGGCACATCAAGGGCACTCGTGAGTTCGTTGACCACGTCGGTGGTTCAACGCGAAAGCACTCAGGTCACGCAGCGACCCCGGAGAGTGAATCGACCACGGCAGTTGGTACAGCACGAAAGCACTCGTGGCTCGCTGCGTAACAGCTGCAGAGTGCTCTAAATTTTAATTGATCTCGTTGAGGTATTTCATGTCAACCGCTTTTACGTGATTCATCGATCTCGCTGACGGTTTTAAGCTTATCGTTTTACGGTATGTATGATTGACTCTTAATATGTCGTATATTGGGTATGCCTTTTATCTTCCAGAAGCAGTATAGATCCTTGTCCACTTCTTCTACGCAGGTATGTATGGTCTCATTACCCCCTTTCGCTATTCTATTTTTGGGGTCGGCTCCGCCCCTGCCAGTCCCGGCAGGACATGCCGAGTTATCACCTATTTCCGGCGTAGGCCTACGTCCTCTCTTTTGGGGAAGGCTCCGCCCCTGCTAGTCCTGGCAGGATACGCCGAGTCCGCACGTCACCCTGGATCAGTGACGGGGCTCATGCCAAAGATTTACCATGCAAAATATTCCCATGTCGTTATTTAAATAAATCCTGTTCATACTTATCAGTGATCGAGTCTTTATGGGAGAAATGTTAAGCTTGCTGGTAGTTCTACCAGGAGGACTCAAATCACGCGCGGCTGGCCGCCAATCACCAGCTACCAATCACCTGCCTACACCTGCTCTATAAAGAGTAGTCTAACATATGTCTTTGCTGCTCAGGTCTTCGTTCGACGCACCTCCATCCACCCCACCACCACCAGGTCGGCCTCAGTCTACTTGTCCAGGGGAAGGCTCCGCCCCTGCTAGTCCTGGCAGGATACGCCGAGTCCGCACGTCACCCTGGATCAGTGACGGGGCTCATGCCAAAGATTTACCATGCAAAATATTCCCATGTCGTTATTTAAATAAATCCTGTTCATACTTATCAGTGATCGAGTCTTTATGGGAGAAATGTTATTAAATACAAGCACATAAAGAGTGCAGTTTTTTTTTTTTTGTTCATTTTAGTTTTAAGGCAGTGAAGTGCAAAAAATAAATAAACAACAGTAACAACAGCATTTCATAAGTATTAGTTCAATAAATATCCGTATAAATATATTCTACATTGTATTCTGTGTATCTGTGTAATTCATAAATAGAAATAGAAAATCACTCCTCCAACCGCCTCAGCCTCTGCAATTGTCCATGGAGGTGTTCTTTTTGAAGCTGTAGGACTTCAACCTCCAGAAGGAGTTTTTTCTCTTCAAGCAGCAGATTTGAATACTGCTTTTCAAGGACCATGGACATGGTAGCCTTAATAGTTGATGATCTCGGATGCTGTTCCTCCTCCTCCTCCACCACCATGATCTCGCCAGGGGTCATGGATGCTAAAAAAAGGTATCAGACCAATGTTTTAATGAACAAGTAGAAATTGCAGGAAGGTTTTCCCATCTCACACAAACTACTTCTCGTCTTGCACTATGATCACTAGCGTCCCTCTGCACATTTATATCACTGTCAGTGACATATATGGCCAGAAAACGTTTGCCTGTAAATAATTTCTTAAACAGTTAATCAGTAATAGCTTACAAATATCACTTCTTGTGGAGACCGTTTGTAATGAACCAAAGTTTGTTTACTTTGATGAATATGCTAATCGGTCTCTATGGAGACTCCCCTATAAGCTAGCATTCAGCTAACGTAGTTTCTATCACACAGTTAAACATGTAGCCTAATGTTAAGTGATGTTTTTAGATCGTTGTTATGCGATAAGATTACTAAAATGTATTCTTTACGTCTGCTCAGTTTTACAGTGTACTGAGTAAAGGTTTGAAAAGAACTTCAAGCTTCAAACTTTCTCTTGGGGAAACTGTTAACTATCTGCCGAGCCAATGTATCTAACGGTGTGACAGTGCAACAGAGTGACAACGCCACAAACACACACACACAGAGAGAGAGAAGTGGGGGCAGAACTGTCAGATAATACCAGGCTTACCTGTGTTTACATCTTCGTGGTCTACGGTCTCTTCGTGTGGCGTTTGCTGTTCCGATCGACCCGTCAGGGCAGGCAACAGGTTACGGGGGGATGAGGTGATCTCGCCGTCAGTAGAGTTGCAAACGCTAGGTCTGAGGACACCGCTAACCCCACTTTCCCTGCCGCCTTGGATCCCCCAGAACATGGGCGACTCCTCTCCATAAATCTCAATTACCATTTCGGTAGTGACTTTAAGTTTCGGGAAACTTCCTCCTCCCGTTGGCGGATTTTTACGTTTAAAAATCTCCTTCTTTGCCTCTTGGACCATATTTTTGAAACGCTTCTGCACAGCACCGACATCTCTGGTAACAGCTGGATTTACGCTGTTTACAGATGTGGCTATTTTTTTCCAAATCTCATTTTTTTTCCGGTTACTACATTCCTCCGAGAATTTCCCTAGCAGGGTGTCTTTGTACGAGTTGAACTCGTCCAAAATGCATACATTTTCGGAATGGGTGAAAGGTGCAGAACGGTTCGACCCGACTCGGTCCGCCATCTTTTTTGTTTTGAAAAGAGTCTTAAATTACCCACAATTACCCACAATTCTTTGCACTTAGTACAACTTAGCATAGTCGGTGTCTTACCTGTATAGTGCAACAGTATTATTTAGACGTCTATGTCAAGTCCGACTATATCCTACAGATAGACTGTGACTATAGTCTATCTTTGTGAAACCGGCCCCGGATCTTCCTCGTCCGGTTCACCCAACGCCGCCCCAGCCTTGGCTGCAATGTTGTGCAACATTGCTGTCACGCCGATCACAGCGCACGACTTGGCTGGCGCAAACTGGAGCCCTCCGCCGGACTTGTGGAGGCATCGGAAGCGCAACTTCCACCTGCCGATCGTGCACTCGACAATGCACCGGGCCAGACGGTGGGCTTCGTTGTACTGTTCCTCGTGGACGTCTCCCGGGTTAGCCACTGGGGTGAACAGGTGAGGCCTAAGCGGATAGCCACTGTCTCCGAGGAGCCGCCACTCTCCCCTGGAGGCTGCAGCCTCAGTAGACAGTTACAATCCTACGACGTCGTGAGTGCAGCGAATGTGCGTTCACGTTAAGAGGAGTTTCGGGAAACGCGACAAAGAAATTATCGATGGTTCGAAAGATCCATCGGGAGAATGATCTTACGAGCGAAGATCCATTGTTATCGGGAAATGGGGCCCTGGACGGTCCCTTTCTTAGTGCCGCTGTCATGCCAAATTTGTACCGGCTGCCAAATTTGTACCGGGCGCGTCATCCATACGTATCCATTCCAAACCTGTCTGCCAACAGATGATCGCGTCGTCCGTTGCCGGGCAGGTTTCAAAAAACATTCGCGCTCATGTTGCCCAAGATGAAATAACATAATACAGTTAACGGATCGCTAGATAACACTTGTTTTTACTTTATATTTGTATTGTATTTAATTGTTTAATCAAATTTAGCTAGTAAACTGAGTGTTTAAAGCGGGTTTCAAAAAACATTTGCGCTCATGTTGCCAAAGACGAAATAACATAACACAGAAAACGGATCGCTAGATAACACTTGTTTTTACTTTATATTTGTATTGTATTTAATTGTTTAATCAAATTTAGCAAATAAACTGAGAGTTTAAAGCAGGTCAAGGACGAAATAGCACAATACAGATAACGGATCGCTAGATAGAAGGTTCGCGAATGTCCGTGAACCTTTCACGTCGTTCGCCAGGCAGGTTTGGAATGGATTTATTGCATATTCTCGAAGAAAGTTGTCCAATCCCGGGTTGCTTCCAACTGACTTTATTCGTTATAAAGTTGGCATGTTTCGGTATGGTAACTGAAGCTATACGGAGGGAATTGTTTCTAACGCGAGTGAGAGGAAAATACCGTGATCTACTTCAAGCCCCCCGGGCTAAGGCCCGGGTGGCTTGCTGCGCCGTCTACCTATTGATCTCTGGCCATCTCCACCCCTTGTCCTCAGGTAGAGACCGTCAAGTGGGCGTGGCCTAGTGGGCGTGGCCGGGGTGCCGTACTGGCTTCGGCTTCTTCGTATATATAAAAGCGCTGCTATCTGTGGCTGGAGCAGCCTGCAATAAGGTCTTGCTCCCCTTGTGGCTATGTATAGTATTTACGGCTTATATGTTTGGTCCTGCTTCATTGGGTCTATGTGTGGGTAGCTTAGATTCTTAAAATAAGTAACAATCGCTCCTTGGTCATCTTAGATGACCATACAATAATATTTTAAATCATAAACACCATTTACCACACCGAAAACATATCCAAAGTAGGATCAATCATCAACACCATCAACCGGAGTGGAAACAACTCTTGAGGAGAGGGAAAAAACCACTACGCGCTCATAATACTGAGACGGCATTCACCTTGTGGGTCTCATTGGAAATACAGGTCATTATTTAACAATACAACAATGAACATAAATCTTGTTATCATACAATCACATGGCCAAACAGCACACAAACAAAACTATCCATAGAAATCTGAGCTAATACTTTTGGTTATGTGCAACAAGGTCATAAAATATTCAACAGGTGCAAAATTAACGTAAAAATTGGTGGTCATAATATAATTTTAAAATTTCAAAATGATTGATAGGCTAGCATGGATTTGGGGGGTTCAGGTGATCTTCGTGTATTGGTGCGCCGGTTCATGTGGGTGGTTTTGGCATGGATTTGGGGGGTTCAGGTGATCTTTGTGTATTGGTGCGCCGGTTCATGTGGGTGGTTTTGGGCGATGTTATTATCGTAGTCATTGTTTTTTCTGTCGCCGTCGGGCCTGTAATTCATGAACCCAAGACTCGTCCCTCCTTGTCAAGGGCTCAACTCAGAGAGGTTACTCCTACATCATGGGAGCCTCCAAACAGGTTCTCCGTCGTCGTCGTGTCAGTAACAGGTGGCCTGTAAAACAACCGTCTCAAGGAAGATCAACAGTACCATTATCAATGCAGCGATTCAGAAATAACGGGTTGCACTCGCAACCAAACAATACTATATAATAACAAACACAACTCGTCTTGGTGGTTGTTTTAAAATTTGTTATTTAAGTAAATCCGGGATATTGATTATCTTATATACAGGCGATTCTACTAGAATAGTATAGGTGTTGACTATTTTACATATTACAGCTGGATGGGGTCGGGCCCCTCAGGTGATGTATCGTTTACTTTCATCGGATCATATCTGATCCCCATGTAAGCCCGAATGGCACTTGGCACTTCTGTAGCGCCCACTGCTGTGGTGATCAGCAGATGCAGTAGCCCTCGTGCGCAGGGAATACAACGGCAGCCGGTGACAATTAACACGGTCTCTGCATTTATTCCCGCGACGGGCACTAACTGGATCGTGCCTTTCCACCTCCCAAACATATTCTCCATCCATCCTGTGAAAGGGTCATTAATGCCGGAGTTCTCTGCCAATTCTAACCTGAGGGATTGTAATTATGCCAGCGCCCTGGTCACCCACCCATCCGGAGCGTCATTTGATTTCCTCATGTGACTGTTAGTCCTTGCTCGGCGGTGGTAGTTTGTAGGCTCCGGGTGTGTCTGCATCTGGTTCTGGAACTTTTGTTTCTATTGCAGAAATACAAACTCATGTACAGCAGTTAGTTGTTCAAAAACATATTTCCATGAATTCTAATTTGAATTGTTTTACAGTATCTACTTTGATTTAATTGCACACTACATCCCTCCTTGCGCATTGCTTCAGCCATGCGCATTGAATGACAACCAAAGCTAACAACACCGTAGTGCAACCAAGTTCCTATAACCAAAAAGATGTAAAAGGGAAATAACAATGTTAAAATGTGCATGTTCAATATCACTTCTGTGTTAACCGTATCTCATAATAACAGTTACCTTCATCATACTACCTGATTGTCCTACACTAACTATGTATATTGGATGACCTAATCTTCATTTATTCTACCTATTGCTCGCATTTGATGTTGTCCACACTTTGATTCACTCCTATGTACATCGCATACCACATCAAACGTTAATACGCCTTATTCTCTGCACAACATCCTATTGCGCCACTTTCTGCATACCACATCAAACGTGAATATGTCTTAGCAAAGTGAAGTAAAGTAAAACCCAGTTTTATCTTTACTTATTTTATAGCTATACATGTCCCGGACACGTTCATTACTATTTCCAAAACAGTTTTTTTAGCTACGCAGGTCCCAGACCTAACTATAACATTACATGAACAATTATTATAATTATCTAGTTTTTTGTTGGTCAACATCAAATCGATACATTAATTCAACCTTCTGACTTACTGACCTACCCGATTTCTCCCTGTGTGAGCCCGCGAATGACAACTCTCCCGGGGCCTCCCCATGAGCCCCACCGTTACCACCTCAGAACACTGCAGGAACGATTAGTCGATTAACGTGTGGCTCGGAGGCTCCCAGGAAGTGCCACAATCCTACGGCTGACACCCGGTGAATCTTGAGCTAGGTCAATCAAAACCGTCTAAACTAGGTAGAATAAAGAGTCATCCAAACCTACAACAATTATGCACATCTGGGTATTAAATATATGGTGATATTCTACAAACCAAACAAAAACTGAACCTAAAAGAAAAATTCAGAAGTTATCGGAGGAAACAAATGTTATTGTAATTGAACTACAGCAGTTGAGCTAACTCCCGCCTTGGGCACCGGTTAAAACCATGAATGCCGGGCATCCATCACTGCTTGGGTTGCAAAGGCCTGAAGAGGAAGAACAAATTTAGTACAAATGTGAACATTTACAGATCGTTTAAACCAGGGGTGTCAAACGTACGGCCCGCGGGCCGGATCAGGCCCGCGAACGGGTTTAATCCGGCCCGCGAGATGATTTTGTGAAGTACAGTATTGTAAAAAAAAAAAAAAATTATAAAAATCCTTCCTAGCATTACATGAATTGCATTGACTGGCACTGACTAATTCGTTGTACATTGAACTACTGGACAATTGTGTGTAACTGGAAGTCGCTTTGGAATGTAACGTAAAATGATCTGCTATTTTTCAATGAAAGAAACTGCTGTTCTTAATGTGTCCACTAGAAATCGCAATAGCAATTATGTTAAGCAAGCAAACTTTATACCGGGGCTGAGCAGGGAGCAAGTATAAACAGGTAGTGCAGCTAGCCCGGAGCTACCTTGTCGCTCTGCCTTATGCTACGGCCACACCAACCGCGTTGCTCGCAGTGGATACCGCGAGTACCGCGCCTAACCTGACGCTTGATCGGTGTGTGGTGGTTCAACGCTTCCACCGCGTCACCGCGCCACCGCAGCTAGATGAGTCCATGTCCATGCAAGTGAACGGAGCGTTCCCTCTTCGTCATAACTATCAAACCAAACATCCTTCACATTCACTGAGCAAAAATTATGAAATTAAAATGCACATTTCTCGCTAAAAATGTTTCCATAAACGCATTTAATGGCGTAACTATAACTATTTCCACCCAGAATAAAGAAAGATGTCGGCCGTGGCTGCGCTGGAGTCCGAGGTAGGAAACCCAAACGCCGCGTTTGGGTGCATGATAGAGTTTAGATCGGGTTAGATTAAATAATCTCTGATATAAATAACACTAATCGGGTTAAATAACTTCACATGGTGTGTCTGGTGTGTTTCCAGCATTCGTAGTGTTGATCAGCAGAGAAATAGTCCGCCAGGCTGCGTTTACGTGCGTAATTACGTGCAACTTCCGCGCCTAAAGCCCCCAACGCAACGCTTCAACGCGTGTACCGTGCCTAGACCAATGGTTCCCTATGCAAAAATGCCGATTTTCAACGCCCCTACCGCGAGCAACGCGGTTGGTGTGGCCGTACCTTTATACTTCCAACATTATGCGCTTTGGCACTCTCATTGCCCCAAAATGTCTCTGTCAAAAAGACGAAAAGTGGACACAGTGCAGAGTTTTACAAGAAAAATGGTCATCGTACTTTTTATTCACGGAAGTAAATGGGAAACCTGTGTTTGGTGTGCTCACAGCATGTTTAATTTTACAAAATTATGCCATATTTTTACCGGTCCGGCCCACTTGGGAATAGATTTTCCTCCATGTGGCCCCTAGGCTAAAATGAGTTTGACACCCCTGGTTTAAACTATTAATGTTGGTGAATGAAAAAACATTGATAACAACCTACACAAACATTTGCGTGTTTTGCCGATATCAACTAGGGAGTGGCTCTCTGTATTTCAGCACCCAGACAAACAGACCCTCAAATATACAAACACGTAACTAAATTTACATCCTGGTTCCAACACATGGCTAGGTGTGAGGGTGGGAGGGGGCAAGGGGAAGAAAGAACAATAAGACAAGAACCTCAACCCAACCAACAACAGCGAGGCCACTTGCCTCTCTATTGTTAGTTAAATCGAAGCCCCCGTCCCACCGTTCCCGATCTTCTTTAAGCAATATGAATAAGGAAGGGTAGGGGAAGATAATGTTTGCAGGGACAAAGGGTGGGGAGGGGGGGATCCGACGACTGGACCTGTGGACAAAAGGATTGGGGGGGGGGGGGGTCTGACTACTGGACCTGTGAAGACTGGGACAAAGGGAGTGGGGGGGTTTACAGATTACGTATGGATGACGCGCCCGGTACAAATTTGGCAGCCGGTACAAATTTGGCATGACACCGCCGGGTCGGTCCATCATCTCCGACTGTGGGAGCGAGTCCTCTGCAGCAGCTGAGTTTATAGAGTACTACCTCAATCCCATCTCCCGGAAACACCCAAGATACCTACCACTTCATCCAAACACTAAATAAAAAACTCCTTTCAACACAAGCGTTTTTATTACAATTGATATACTCATTATACACCAACATCCACATAGATTCTGGCCTGCGGGTGTTGTGGCAAATTACAACCGTGATATAAAACACTTCGACTAACTTAAGAGAGAGGAAAAGAAATCGAGGGGTCCGGAGCAAGTATTGACAGAGACTCAATTGCTACCCACAAGTAAGCATCAATAGAGCCGAGTGATGTTTGCAAAGACACTCCCGGATTAACAGATTCCAGCGTCTTCTTATTCACGCACAGCACTCAGCAGATTCTTGTTTTAGGTGTCCGCCCATAATCAATCACAAGTTCCCCTAACCAAATGGTCAACGAGATAACTTAGGACACCAGGGGCCTGTACCACGAAGCTCGCTTAGAGGGTTAGCGAGGTATGTTGAGCTCAAAGCCTGGGCTAGTTGTACCACGAAAGTCGATCTCTTTTAGCGTCGCTGCCGGAGATCGGCGTGCGCAGCTTCCTAGCCCCTCCTCCGACAATGGCGTCACCATTTGTGGGTGTTCCCGTGGACCTCGGCGCACTTATCGTACAGGCGTCTCTCCGGAGACAGAGGGTTTTACGGGACAGAACCGATTTTGTTCTCGGTTCGATGTTTCTCGCATAACCCTGCAGGCTGCAATAAGAATTGCAATCCGCACTGAAGACGCGCTAACAAACACAAACCCTTCTACACTCAGCTGGTTTTCCTGACCGTTAACTTCATGTGCCTCCTTTTGTATCAACAGTCATTCGATTTGATTATATTAAACTTTATTGTCATTGAACCAAGTAACAGGTACTTGGACAACAAAATGCAAGTCATCTTCTGTAAATTATTTACAAATGGCCATCTCTAATCTACTTGGTTGCACACCTGTCTGAACTTTTATAAACCAATATAAGTCATCAATAATTAATACTAAAACAAGCTTCACATCAAGAGCAAAAAATAATAAGGTAAACCCAAAAGGTCTTAAATACTTAGAAATTAAAGATATAAAAAAAGAAAGAGAGAAATCTTTGATAGCACTTCCCCTGAATCCCCATTTGGCTCTTCCAAGCATGCAGGTAATACACTCTACTTTGGGAGTTATTCTATGTCACCGCACTTTGAGGGTGGCATTGTATGTAAATTATTGGAATCTGTGAATAAAGTGATATTTGCACTCAAGTTGGACTGATGATTGACATCTGATAGGAATATCTCATGGACCAATACCAACTTATTGTTAACTAAAGTACATATTGCAGCTCTCTTTGCATATATTTTTAGCCCCATGCCCCTGCGGTTGTAATAGTGCAGGTGTTTGTTGTAAGGCAGGTTGATTTTGTAATTATTCAGTAATAATTTATTAAATTTTGTCTGAAACCTTTTATGTTTAAATGTAAGGCTTTACTCATCCCACAATAAATTAAATATAATGTTATTGAGTCCAAATATCTAAATGTGGGGGCTTTCCAAGTAAATATTGATTGATATGGCTTTAATTAAATCGGCATACTGTATATACTTCTGCCAGAGCGTGCCACCCCTCAAAATCTCCTGTCCCCCTCTTGCCACCCCATGAATATTTTTCTAGATCCGCCCCTGATCTAGGCTAAAGGTGATCAGCTCTTTTCCACTATTAAAGTATATATATGATATGTAGGCCTAATAATAATCATAGTTTAACATAGAATGTAAGGTTAATTTCTATGGAGGACCACAAGTGTCACGGAAATGGTAATAAAGAAATAGACTAAATTATAAAGTAATTCATTATTTGATCTTTTAATGGGCAATAAAAGAGGAATTAATTTTTTTTATTTACAAATTAAATATTAATCCATCAATAAGTAGCTCAAATTAAAAAGGGATTTAGAAAAACAACATAAAACAGTCAATAAGTACATCATTTAAAAATACATTAATGAATTCATAAATAAATGATGCAATTTAAAAATCGATTTGAAAATGCCGTTTAAAAAGAGAAATAAATAACTGGATTCACAAATTGAATTAAGAATACAGATTTTAATCCGCCATTTAAATGGGCGATTTCCTTGGCAACCAAAGTTATTTGCCAGCCGCATTTTGCTTTGGCTTTCACGCTCTTATGTCCAACGCTGAAATATCCAGAATTTTAAGGGACCTTGCCAGTGAAATGGAGCGCCGACCCCCAGAGAGTGTTGCACCAGTGGAGACACCCTCAACTTCGGCACCCACCCTGGCAAGACACCCTGTTGACGGTAATATGCACGGTACTCGATGTAGCCCCGCTCATTTAGGAACAACAGACACTGCTTAGATATATTTGGCTAGAGTTTTTAGTTATGGAGTTACGTTAGCTTGTGAACATATTTCTTGGGAGTCCTAGCCATATCTATGGTCCTAGGATGACTAGCTAGCTACCGTTAGAAGTTATCACTGGGTCTTATGTCAAAGTCTGTTTCCCGCTCAAATAGTGACTTGCAAAAGAAAATAAATTGACCGTTGACCTTTTCTCCCATTAAAATAAACAAAAGTTAACGGACAGAACTAATATTGGTTCTCTAGCACTATTCGTTTTCTTTATTATTATTATTCATGTACAGAAAAACAATGTACACAATACACAAGCATAAGTAAGGGATAATGCCCGACGAGGTGTCCATGATCAGGGATTAATGGACGACGAGGAGGCCTGCCTCCGTGTCCACGGTTGCCTCCGTGAAGTCCATTAATTCTTGATAATGATCAACTCGGAGGGCATTATCCCGCTTATACCACGGTCACTTGCCAAAGAAAATAAATGAAGACCATTTGTTTATATTTTCATGCGTTTTACAATCCAAATCTAATGTTTTTCACAAGCCATGACTTTGTTTCCCTGGTGACGCCTGAGGGTTTGACTAATACCTGGAACAATCATTACCCTCCCATAAGGTTCTTATGCAACGGAAACGTTGTTCACTCCTCCAGTAAATAGGACGGACCTTAGATACGACTTGGCAACGGGAGGTATTCTAGTCCACTCCGTTATGAGCCAGAGAGCTAACGTTATGCATTGTACATATTTATAATTCGAAATTCGTCCCAGCCTGTATACCACAGATACTATAGGGTATATAGCATATAACCGCGTTTTCTGATTTGTTTAATGCATGTTTCACAATTTACCAGCTGTCGTTTTGAAGGCTGAACAGACAATTTGACTGGAACTACTTAGCAGTTAGTTGTTTTTTGGTAAGATATTAAGTGATTTCTTGACGATGATCCATGACTGCCTGTGTGAATGTCGGCACACCTCGAATAATTGATTATTCGTTCATACCACCCACTGATTATTCGACCATGAAAATGTGTTATTCACATCCCTAATTATAACTGGTTCTTCGGATCACGTTGGAAATCAAGTGTGTTTATGTTTATGGTTGTGCTAACGCCACTCTCAGGCGGAGTGAAAAGGCAACCGTCATAGGTGGAGACGTGATATTGTTTAATATGGGGGTAACATCCCCCCATTTTTTCAGACAGTCTCCTGGAAAACATCTCTCTACAGTTGTCATTAAAAATATGAAATACTAAATACTTTTTTGCTTAAGTGTTCACCCCACCAAGTCAGTATTCAGTAAATAAAAGAACAACATCTTGTTTTCCAGCTGAAGTGTGCAGAATATTTGCACCATATGCTGGCAGGACTCCTGGTAACCGTAACCGCTGTACCACCACTGCAAGACGTCGGTCAAGTTATACAAGATCATACTTCTGTTTGGACAACACTGATCAGATGGTGGTGCCAACAAGAGGAGAAAAAGAAACACTCAATGCAGCTGGCCTTGGGGAGCAAAGGCTTACTTTTTTAGGTAATTACTGTGTATTCCACGTAGTATGGCCTCTTTGGACATGTTTTTGAGGAACATATCTCTTTGTTTCCTCTGTAACAATCACTTACAATAGTAATGATGGAATTAAAAAAATGTGGATGTCATTTGCTCTAAATTCTTTTTACAGGTGATGAAGACAGTGCAGAGGAGTTCAAATGTCACATTCTGGCAGCCTACCCCAAACTCAATGACTGTGGGGGGTTTGAAATTGTAAAAGTGTCAGGGATGACCAGGAGCAAAAAGCTTTCTGTGATGCCTTGCCCAAGCACAGGGTATACCATCAAATCCATCAAGAACCACATTAAGAGTGCCACCATATACATACTTCCAATGCAAAAAGACATTGATACAACTCCTGTAAGTTTTAATGAGTTTACTGATATTTTGTACACAGAAATACAGACTGTTCTAAAAAACTGGTATTGTCCTTTTGTATTTTGTTCTGATAACAAATCTAAATTCCTTAATTTTCACAATAGGTCGAACCTGAGTCAGTCGTGTCTGGGCCCAAGGAAAAATTTCTGATTTGTGCAGAAGAGATATTTTTCAGTGAACTTAAGGATCATGTCAAACATTGCAGGTATGCACAGGACCTTAACTGTGTTTTTCCCCCTACATGTACTATTATCAGTCAATAAATGTTGGTTAATGATGTCTGCAGGAGCCAAGAAATTCTGTTATTTTCTTAACTTACTGTAATATCTCTCTATTTTACTTTATTGAATAGTATAGTGTGGCTGCCAATATCCAATCACATTCACACGGGTCGTGCACATCACGGACAATTTAAACTGTCACAGTTCACTCTGCTGATTGTGCTCACTCTGCTGCAGCTCCCTCCACCACTCTAGCACTCTTGTCACTGCTCAGATTCGTTGAGAGCTCCCACAAACTGCAGAGCCTTTAAAGGCACCCAGTGCAACTTTCGAGGCTTAAAAATAAACATTCAATTTCTAGTCTTTTTTATACGTAGTAAGTTTCAATAACTCCATACCATTACATACCGACATTCAAGCAGCAAAGATGAGACGTCGTTGTGTGGTGAGAACTGATAGAAAATCGATAACAACAACAATGCCGCCATTTTCTTTATTTTTTGTAACCTACAATAAATAAAGCAGGCTTCCAGTCAATGGAAAAATGGCTTCTCCCCACCGGCGATTGTTGTTGTTTACGATTTTCTATCAGTTCTCACCACACAGCGACGTCTCATCTTTGCTCCTTGAATGTCGATATGTAATGGTATGGAGTTATTGAAACTTACTACGTGTAAAAAAGACTAGAAATTGAATGTTTATTTTTCATTGAATGTTTACATAAAGTTGCACTGGGTGCCTTTAAATGTACCTGACTGAACTGTTTTAGTGTACATAGCTTAGGTTCTTGAATTTAAAACTTTCAAAATGATTTAATGTAAATTTGATGTGCATATGTACTGTGGTAGTAGTTACTGTTTATTTTAAATATACTGTACCTATTGGAACTGTCTTCACATTTGGATAGTAGTCAGAGTTTTCTTGCAAAATCTTATGCTAACAAATTAATTATTTTCCTTCAAGACCTGTGTCTATCGTTTATCTGTGTATTTGTACTTGTGTCTTGTACTTTGGAGTGTCTGGTTCTGAATACTCATTACAATTTCTTTTAAAGGTCTGCAAGTGAGATCAGCAGAGCATCACCCAACATTAGTCCTCCAGACAGCCAAGAATTTTGCTACAACCTGAGGGGAAAAACGATCTGTCTAGTTACTGGACCAGATGAAATGAGACGGAGAGGTAATAAAGTCTGTCGGCACGAGGACGTTGGATTTATTAAGTAAAGTGGCAACGGTTATACAGAGTCATAAAGCGTGAGAAATCGAATATGTCTAAGTCCCTAATCAGCGCTGATGGTTCGTCCAGAGCTTCGCCTCCGTGGAAGGTCTGCTTCAGAAGAAGGTCCAGAGTCCCTGTGTGATACAGTTTTATGCTGTATCCTCCTCTCGATGAGGTGTGTGCGTTTGAGGTGTGTGTGGTTCTGTGTGTTTTTGCTTGGCCTTGGCTCCCAGGCCCTGGGAGAGCTTCGTAACGGGGGAGAGCTCCTCGTGTCTCCGGTGTGATAAATTAAAACGGGGGAGTGCCCCCCCCCCAAAGTGTCTCGTGTGTGATAATTTAATGGGGCTCTCAGGCCCCTGGTATGGGCAGGTGTATCTCTTGGTTCCTCCTAACGGGGAAGAGCTCTCAAAATGTCTCCTGTGTGATAAATTAATGTGGCTCTCCCGTTCTTGAGGATGACTGGTGCATTGTCTGAGTGTCTACCATTTGCCTGCTTGGGAAATGGGGCCTTGGCTCTGGCCTTGACCTGACTATATTATCATGTTTGTGTTATGTGTTAAAAGTTTAGAGCAAGAGTTGACTATATTGTAATGTGACTGCCATGTGATGTGCTCATCAGGCTAGGGTAGGAGTTAGCTATATTTGTAATGTACATGTGATGTACTCAGCAGGTTATTTTTCCCAACATATCCCCCTCAAGTCGTCGCAAGACGACTTTTACTCATTAGGGGTACGAGGGATAGGACTCCAGCGCGGGACTACCATTATAACACCATCAGAAATAACAGAAAGAAGGCAAATGACCATAAAAACAAACAACCATGAGCATGGGACTAAAACAACTCGCTGGACCGGGTGTATGGGGAACCACGTGGGAGAAACGCTACCCATGCTTCAGACATGGGTATGCCATACACACCCCACCTAGGGGGTGGCATCCACCCCGGCCTTACATCGCGAGCAGACAATACCAACAATACTGGCAGCAGATAATACACAAAAAAAAACATACAACAAGCATACAACAATACTAAAACAAATATCAAACGATACCAAAAAACAACAACCAACAACAAAGCTGGCCACACAACAAAACCAACACCAAACCATAATAATAACAACGAAATGCAACAATAAAACAAACTCCGAACAATAACAGTATCAGCAAAAAGCAACAATAAGACTAACAGTAAACAATAACAATAACAAAAATGCAACAATCACACAGACACTACACAATAACAATCACAGGAAAGAAATGCAACCATGAAACGTGTCCCTAAATAATAATAATAATATCAGAAAGATATGAGGTACACAACGAATGGCAATCCCCCTCAACCCATCCCTAGATGACCACACACTAAGGATGTGAGGAGGAGTTAACAACAGTTAGCAATCACACGCATGGGGTATTCAGGGTAGGCCCGGGGCACGGGAACAACTAAGAAACCACGGAATAGTCCTGAGCGTCATCACGGGCAGGTGGACGCAAGGCGCCACCTGAGCATTAGACCCTTTTATTCAACTGCGCTCAGAGGCCTGTTTCAGGTAGCTGGTTTAACATACTCTGAGTTTAATTCTGCGCTCTGAGTTGGTTGACTCAGAGTTCAGGGTTGAAAAGCAACTCTGGGTTTTCGGTTTCAGAACAGAGGGGTGTTCCACGAACGGAGGTTTAACAAACACTGAGTTAACGCTGAACTCTAGGTTGATTGACCCTGTGCCGACCAACCCAGAGTTTTCGGTTCCACAGCAGCGGTTATGCATTAGTTCAATCAACTCGGGGTTGGTTAACACAGGGTTGTGCGCGTCCACGCCAAACCTAAAAAGACGTGATGTATGGATCATGGAAACCCTGATCAATATGGCGAAACGGGCCGCTTATTTCAATGAAATGGAACTCCAGCTTCTCCTGGAGAGCTATGACGAGTAGAAGGACATTATCACAAGAAAAGGGAACGCTAAAGCCTCTGCAACCCGGAGAACAAAAGCCTTGCAGCGGATCTCTGGCCGCGTAAATGCGTTAGTTACATGTCAAAAGCAAGATCCTTAATATTTGAGCCATGAATATATAAATATCCCAGTTAAGCATTCTTAAAGATCCTACCACATAACCCCTTTCTTCTAAAGAAATATGTACTCCGATTGCTTCCAAGCGGTCAGCGGATCAAGTATAAAAATGAAGTATAAAAAACATACAAACTGGTAAGCTTTTCCCACCATCGTATTGGTATAAATTTAAATAAGCTATTTTTTTAAGCCAATCGTGAAAAGGCCGACAGTCGGCAGACTGGATCTGGCCCTCAAATTGTCTTGACCCCGGTGGAGGAGCTGTTAATAAACATAAATTCAGGGCGCCCTGGCATGGAGGGGGTACCTGGAGGTACCTACCACCTCAGAGAGTCATGGGCCATACCCCACACTGGTTGAATGTAGGTTTTTGTGTTTTCTTGTATTTTAGATTTTTTTTGCCTTCGAAGTAACACATGTAAACAGTGTGCTTGCCACAGCGCATACTATTCCAAATGTTTCTTTTTTTGGTAACTGGGTAGAAAACCTAAAAGTGACAATTCATCAACTTCACAGATCAAGATGGATTAGTGCTTGTAATGAAACCGCCGGCTACGATCGAACATTCTCCAGTGGATGCAAGTCCGTTAGGACTATTTTATACTTTATGTTGTAAATGCCTCTCGGCATAGTACTCAGACAATATTGCTCTTTGTATGATAGGAGGCCGATACAAATCTTGGATGGGTCATCTGAAACGACTGCGATGTGCTCAGCATCTCCAACATTATAGCCTAGATAAAACTACCATTTGAAAAAAACGGAGGGCTACGCAAATAGTCTGGAGTGAACTGAGGCCAGGTCCTCGATTGGTAGTGTTGGCTATGTAAGGCTATTTAAATATATTAAAGATTTTCGCGAGAATCTATCTCTTCCACTCCAGCAAAAAGTCATCCGATATGCCAAGATGTCGAGCCGTGGTCTTATCAATCGCTCCCGGTGGATTGTATAATTAGCGTTCCTGATATCAGCAGTTCTCTCATCAAAAGGCCATTGTGAACACATGAAATCTGCGGTGAACGCCGGTTGAAATACCCAAAACCGGGTTATGTTTCAAACTTAACCTGCGCAAAACCTGCTCCGACCAGGTTTGATTCAGAGCATATGTTTCTATAGCAACTAACATACCGTGATCCTTTTGGAACGGAAAACCTAGGGTTACCGCAAACCCTGGGTTAACTTACCCGGTTATGTGATAAAACCGGCTTTGTGGAATACCCCTCAGGTGATCAGCGTTGGGTTAATCAACTCTGAGTATGTTCACTCTGGGTTGAGGGCGTGCCTGTTGACTATGAAGAGCCATCATCAATGGATCTCTGATAACATGATCAAACATGGACCAAAAGCGTAGATCCACTTACTTTTCCCCCACGGAATTGGAAATTCTAATGAACGTGTATGCCGAGCAGTTACCCATTTTAACAAAAAAAAGCAATACCGCCGCGGCAGCGAGAGCGCGAGAGAGAGCTTGGCAGGAAATAGCTGAACAAGTCAATGCGTGAGTAAAATAAATTAGTTAAATAAAATAAAATAAGAGGAAAGTTTAATATCTTCCACTTATTCAATATGTAAATTTGTGTCTGTTGTTTGTGTGTGTGTGTGTGTGTGTGTGTGTGTGTGTGTGTGTGTGTGTGTGTGTGTGTGTGTGTGTGTGTGTGTGTGTGTGTGTGTGTGTGTGTGTGTGTGTGTGTGTGTGTGTTTGTGTAAATTTACGCAACACCCGAGTTGCCCCAAGAGGACTTGGCAGCAAATGAAGATGAAGTACAAAAATATAGTTCAAACAGGTAAACTAATGTTTAATTGAAATCAAATCAATTGTGCTGTTTTGCCTGCTCTACCTAATTTAACAGCTATATTCAACATGTGATGGGCCTATATTTAAGCAGGAAATGTAAGTAGTACATTTCTCAGCCACCCCAACACTGCCAATATTTGATAGGATTTAGATATATTAGAAGGCTACACCTAGGCAAAATGCATTATATATATATATATATATATGTCTTCAAAATAGCGCTTACTGAATATTAGGGTAACATTTTCCTCCATGTTAGCAAATCGAAAAAAGCAGAGGCCCCGGCAGACTGGAGGGGGTCCACCTCTGCAGCCCTCACAGAGGCTGAGGAGATGGCCCTCAGCCAACAGAGTATGGGTCCTGTGGCTGAGGGCATCCCTGGGGGGAGCTCCTCTGATCCCCCCCACCCCCCCGGATAGAAGTGCCTTTATAAGAGGTTGGTTATTCAAAATAATTAAATATGTACACGCAACCAGCGCGTTGCAAATTAGATGGGGCAATATTCTGGCTCAAGTAATAATTTCACTGTCTAATCATCTTCTTCCAGTTACTGATGGCGTCATCGCCCACTTGAACCAGATGCCCTCACCAACCTCCACGCAATTGTAACAATCCTTCACCTTCCACAGATTATTAACAATGTCTTGGTAATTGCTGAACACAACCGTTAATGTCATTACAGGAAGATGATGGAGAAACATTGTCTGCGGCATTCGAAAGGAAAGAGGAAAGGCCTATTGAGGTTAACACCTTTTAAAAATAACCTCTAAAAGTTGATGATAGCGTTGTACAATTTAAAACTGACATCTTCTTTCTCTCAAACAGGATGAAATCGAATCCAATGAGAGGCCATCCACTTCTAAATCACAGCTTACCTCTGTAAGATTGTCCTTGGAATTATAATGAAACGCTCTACTTGGCACTGTGAAATCTCATGTTTTGCATTCCTATAGCTTCCAGTCAAAGACTTATATAAAATCTATCTAGAAAAGCAATTACACAAAGCAGACTTGGAAATGGACCACCTTAGGCAAAAGATGCAAAAGGATGCTTTGGAGATCCACATTTTGGAACATAAATTAAAGGTGGGTGAGGTGCAAACTGGGATACTGTTCCCTGCTCTAAAAACATACCCAATATGAATGACATTCTTTGTGCTTTCAGGAAATAAATAAATCCTCATAAAAATAGATTGTCTTTATTAGAACACGGGCTGTGGTGGGAAAAGTTATTTTGTTGAACAGTTTACTCAAAGGGTTTTACTCCAGTGAACAATGCAGACGATTATCCTGAGCATGTGCATGTAGAGAAGAAGCATCTGGTTAAAAGCAGTAGGCCTACCAGGGTATTTTCTGCCCTGCATTCTTAATATGCGTTTCTTGACTTGCAGCAGTTATAGGTCCGTGGTTAGTCAGCTACTCTGATCATTGGAAAGCCACAACGTTAAAGTGACTGTAGTACAGAGCGGGTGGGATGCACGGGGCGGATCATTCTGCAAA
This sequence comes from Gadus chalcogrammus, assembly GCF_026213295.1. Classification (NCBI taxonomy): domain Eukaryota; kingdom Metazoa; phylum Chordata; class Actinopteri; order Gadiformes; family Gadidae; genus Gadus; species Gadus chalcogrammus. Next base: position 378,644 of record NW_026613505.1, on the reverse strand, counting down.
TGCGTTAATTGCGATTAAAAAAAACACTTAAACTTAAAGCATGCCCCCGCTGCGTTTGACAGTTAACATGGGGGCTGAGAAGGTGGTCTAAATAAATGATAGATTGCGCTGAAAAACGATAGCGCTCGGGAAGAAAATTATCAGGAAAATAAATTATATCCAACCGTCTTAATAATTGTTCCTCACGGAGATTCCTTCTGAGGATCGCAGCCTCTACGTCCACAGGCTCTCGTAGAAAAGGACATGCCAAAACTAACACTTCCTTCTGTCGGAGTGCTGCCTTCAGCCTTATAGACAACAAACTCAGAGTAGGTCTAACCACCTCCCGAGCAGGTTAGACCCACGGCGTATGTTGCCGCAGCAACTAACTCTCGGTTGCGCTGAACCTGCTACCTGAAACGGAAAACCCTTAGTTTCCATTAACTCAGAGCGAACAAACTAGGGGTTGCCTCAAAACCAGCTAGCTGAAACAGGCCTCTGGACTTCATCTGATAAACGGGCAATCAAGGCCCCTGGAATTTCGCCCGTGTGTATCCCCGAGCTCCATCTAGTGGGACAGCGATATAAACTACAACATTTGCGTTCCCGGCGTCGGTTGCGTAGACGCGGGCATAGATATGGGAGCGGCTAAAAACAGTGAAGCGTACAGAAGCGAATACAGCCAGGGGCGCCCTCAAGCCTTAAGGGAACGGGCCGCAGCCCCTGGTACCGGAACGCAGATCCCTGGTCCGGGCGACGTGGGTGCATCAGGTGGGAGGGGGGTGGTACCGTTGGCGGGGACGGGAATGGGGCAGCCCACCTGGAGAGGTTACTAGCACGTCACAGGCGGGGGGGGGGAGGGGGGTGTGGTGGTGGGGTTTCAGCATACGGTGGTGGAAACAGGACGCCGGGGCCGGATGATCTTCATGTATTGGTGCGCTGCATTGCGTGGGGGCTCTTGGACAGTGGGGCAGGGGTCTGTTCCATGTTCTCCAGCCAGATCAGGTCGGGCCCCTCTGGTGGTCCCTCGTCCAAACCCCGGTGTATACTCGATCCCCAGGTAAGCCTGGATGGCACCTGCTGCACCTGTAGCGCCCAGCGCTCATTGGGCTCTCCATCCATCCTGTGAAGGGGTCATTAACGCCGGAGCTCTCTGCCAACTCTAATCTGAGGGACTGTAACCCTGCCAGCACCCTGGCCACCGACCCATCCGGTGCTGTGTTATTGGGGATAAAAGTACAACATGTCGTCTTCATCATCCCACACACCCCTCCTTGCTCTGCCAATAGCATATCTATATCTATATAGTCCCTTGACCTTATCCGTGGAAAAATTTACAAAACGTTGCTGATTATAGTATATATTATTTATCCAATCAACATTTTTGTTAATAGTGGACCACCAAAACAGGACTGATTCAAACCCTGCCGAAATCTGATTGCATCATCCTTGGGTAGTTGGTCGGCTCCGGGCGTGTCTGCATCTGGCTCCTCCTCTGGCCCTGGAACTTTGTGTTTCTCTTGCTGGAATTACAAACTTATGTACAACAGTTAGATGTTCAAACATATTTTCCTTAATTCTATTTCTAATTACTCTAATGCAGCCGTTCTCAATCTGTGGTACGCGTACCACTGGTGGTACGCGAGCGCCCTCTAGTGGTACGCGGAGTATGAACGATTTTTTCAAGCAATTTTTTGAAGATGAAGCAACCGTTAAAAAATGTTTTTTGCCTGTACCCATCATATGCAATGATCTTAAACCTGCATTGACTAACTGCTGTGACGATGAGTAGGGGAAGCAAAAAATTTACCAAATCGTCCTGTGACGAGACGTTGAAGTCTGCCTTCAGAGGCCAGACATTTCTGGACTTTTGGATGCAGCGACGCAGCGAATATCCTGCGCTTTCAGACAAGGCTGTGCGCTTTCTCATTCCATTTGCGACCAGGCTTCTCTTGGTCGCAAATGGTCGCAAATAAGAGCGATGACTACTGTCATGTCATCGCTCTTATTTTATCCCCAAAAACGCAGCTGATCGGACGCATCACACGATTCGGAGGCATGCTTCACATTTAAGGATTTTAGAAACGGATTCTTATTCTTTTTTTTCAAAAATGCATTCGGAAGAGAAGGGAGACTAGCGTTGCTCACGGGTTGGAAGGGAGAAAAGGGGACAGAGTTGCCTGCGGAAGCGATGTCTGAGATGCAGAGACTGCTTCACGCTACCAGTGTCTGTTTCGTACGGTGTGGAATGAGAGCTCGTGGAGGCACTATTGCGCAAGTACGCCTGCGTGCTTGCGCAATAGCATGCTGCCCGAGAATGAAGTATCGCTGTCAAATCTGTCCCTGGGAAAAGTAACGTTGCTTGCGCCGAATTGAAAAAGGAAACCGCTATAATGAAATAGCGGTAATATTTCCACATGAATTGATAAAATAACAGGGGATGGGAAGGGGGGGATGGCTGTTTCAGAAGGGGGATGATTTTGATCATTTTTAATTCCAAAGGGGGATGCCATCCCCCCTCAACTTGTGTGCTGGAAGCAGGTTGGATACTGAACCAAGTCTGAGGCTAAATCTAACCTCAATCGACCCAGACATCACTCCCCTCCCACGAAGCATGATAGGCCTAATTTTCAATGTGTGCCTGAGTACATTCTCCTTCAAATCTAAACATAGTTTATATTCTGACCTTATGGCACTTACTGCAGTATTTTTTAATACTGAATACATTGTTTTTCTATGATACACTTGTTCTTACTCATGATAGTTTGATTACAGTGTTTTCGCAGTACACATGATTTCTCTCTTTGCTGTGCATGATTGCTTATAACAGGATTGTTTGACTCCAGTATTTAAATATTCATATTCAATTCTTTGAATGTTTTGATGCAGTAAAATTTACCTCACATGATTGGTTGACTGCAGTTGTTAAAATTAATATTCAGTGCTGTGAATGCTTTAATGCAGTATACTTGTTAATAACCTCACTAGATTGACTGGTATGTTATATGCCAGATGATATCCCCATTTGCTGGGTAGCCCTATTGAAGCAGCTGTTCAATTGTTAGTATTATCCCGTTGCAAGTGTTTAAATACAATACATGAGTTATAGACAGTTGGTTGCTTCAGTCAGGTAAAGTTATGTGAATAATAAATCGTATTATTAATATTAATGCCTTCTGTGTAAACTCTATGTAGTTATAGGCCTACGCACTTTATTTTAGTTCCAGTGGTACTTGGAGAGCCAAATCATTTCTAAGGTGGTACTCATGGTAAAAAGTTTGAGAACCACTGCTCTAATGGAAGTCCCTTTTGGGACCCTTGAATGTTAGGTGAATGCATGGGTCGACCTTTAAGCATTTCATGCGGGGTTAGATGTGTCGTTCTGTTAGTTTTCATGCGATAACTCATTAGTGTCAGTGGTAGTGCATCAATTCAATTTAGTGCTTGCACAAATGTTGTTAGCGTCCCATTGTCCCATGTTGTCTTGAGCGTCCCATTCACTCTTTCCACCATACCTTGTGGTTGAGGATTGGGGCGTAATCTAGTCTGTATTTGAATCATTTGTTTGAGTGTTCACTGAATAAACGTTTTGTCTGAGCTTATTTCTGACGGAATTCCAAACCTAGTCATGACTTCTCTAGTCCGAAACTTGATGACTGTAGCCGCACTTTGGTCTTTTGATGGGACTGCTTCTACCCATCTGTTGAACACTGTTTTGTTTTGTTTTATATTTCACACTCATTTAGCTGGATGTCAATCATTGTTTGCAAGTATGGTGAAAAAAAAAAAAAAAAAAACTTGTTTTCTTAATATATATATATATATATATATATATATATATTTTTTTTTTTTTTAATTATTATTATTATTTTTTTATTTCTTTATTTTTTTATTTTTTTAATACCTCCCCCCTTGGGCAATGGTCAAAACCATGCGCATTAAATGATAAGCAAATCTAAGAACGCCGTTGGTGCAACCAATGTCGAAACGTCTAACCTTAACCATCAGCAAACTAAAACCAATCTTTTGGGAAGGGAAATCGAAACCAGTATGTCCAAAACCAAAGCCCAATATGGGTGGGTTTACCATCAGCCGCCTGAAACCACACTGTTCCAAAGTCATGCACTAAACCGAAAAACGTACATGCGTTAAATGCGGTAAAATAAAATAAAATAAAACGCGACATGCCCCGTTCCAAGACCACATCTGCTGCCAGAGCTGACATATCTGACGCCTGTTCCTCCTCCACCTTACACCCCACCCGGCACTTCCTATGATTGTTGCAGCTCGTGACTTCATGATCAAGTAAGCCAGTGCCCACAGCGACTCTGCCAAGTAATCGTGACTGTGCCTGCCTTAGGTCGTCCCGGGTGTCAAGGTGGGATCTTACCCGTCGTTGGCTAACCAGCCTTCCATACTGGCTCGCTGCAGGATGCCATACCTGGGATACAATCAATCCCCACCTATATGGTGGTATAGATCGCAAAGTGGAGGGATGGAGACAGAGTCTTCAGCCCCGTCTGTTCTATGCAGCCAAGTGTGTGCGTATTGGATACACATCAGGGAAACTATAAAACAAAAGGTAATTTATCAGAGTTAAAATTATTAAAGTGTTGCAGCAGCAGTAGTGGCATTTGAAAGGTAAACCCACTACTTCCGAATCCAAATTGACAACATAGCATGTAGGATCCCTTCCCAGCAGATGTAGCGCTAATCCCCGTCATCCTTGACCAAAGAGATTTACCCTATATTTTAATTGGTGTAGTCCTATTGTACAGCTTATCAAGATTACGTTTTTACTTTATGTATATTTTTTTAATTATTATCCTCATCTTTATCATATCCATATTTATTCAATTATTCGTTCCTGTGTGAAAATAATAATGAATCACTTAGTTAATAGCAACACCTTCTTTAGTCCAATTGCATTAGATTATCATCACTGTTGTCATATTAAAGTATCAACGTTATTGTCCTTATAACCTCCTCATGAACTTTGATGTTCTTCATCCTGAATGATAACTGTGTCAGGATGTTCATCATCCTGAATAAAAAACAAAGCTAAAACTAAACTTAAAGAAAAACAAATTAGCCATAATGTGAATATCCGCTGCGTGTCTCCCTGTGACTCTCTCCCTCCTTCGGGAGAACACACTCTCTCTCCCTCCTCAGTACGGGGTGCTGTTTGGTGCAAGACAACAGATAAGGCTTCTCTCTCTCTCTGCGTGTCTCCCTCCCACGTTGGGTGCGGCCATAACGCCTTGAAAGCGAGCGTGCTCTGGGGGCTGGGTGTGAGAGAAACCATGGGTAGTTCCTTTCTCGGCCAGCAGAGGGGTTGTTCAGGTGAAACCTATGGACAGAGACTACAAGGAACTTCAAACATGGCAGACAGGGAACTACAAATTTATCAAAGCCTGAAAACTCAACAGAGCTCTACCTGCATTCCTTGGATATGTGGTATTTTATGGTGTATGGCCACCACACGCTTTCAGTTGAACACACTCTATTTCCTTTCTCTGTACTGTGTGTTAGTGTGTCTCTCTGTACTGTCTGAATGGTGTAGCTCGACAAATGGGGGGGGAAATGTGTTCTCTCTCTCTCACCCTTCCTCACTCCCCTTAGGGTCAAGCAGCAGCTAGGACCGTTAACAGATAAGCCTGGAATGCAACATCCTCAACTCTCCATCATGGAACAAGGCCTAATAACTATCTCTCACACACAAAAAGATCCTTCTGTCCCTTCATTCACAAATAACTTTTCACTTTATTATATATAACTTAATACTGCTCCCCCTTTCCAAATTTCTATATACACAAAACTAGAAGCTGACCACCGAAATTGGTACAGGCCTCGTCAGGCCGAACCAAAACACCCTCACAGGTTCTAACTTCCATACAATTCTAGGGAGGGGAACTACAACATGAGGTGGAGTAGAGGACTTCAAATATGGTGGACGGGGACCTCAAATGGGAGGACTACACATATGGGAAAGGGGATTACACTCTGGGCCTGAAAACCATACAGAGTCCCTTCTCGTGGTCCTGAAACAACCGTTCATTGTTAGAAAAACACGCACTCTATCGCTACCTCTAACTGTCTAGAGGGAAAATGGTCCCTCTGGTCGTCCTCCGACTTTAGCTCTCCTGTCTATCTCTCTCGCTCCCTCTCACACACACACCTAAACAGACCTTTCTCATTCTGTCTCCTCCAAACGCACACACAGAAACGTCACCTCTTGCGTACACGCGCACAGAGACGCACACAGCCTTTCTCACTCTGTCTCCTCTAAACGCACACACAGAGACATATCAACAGACTTCTCTCATTCTGTCTCCCGCAGACGCACACAGAAACATATCAACAGACCTCTCGTTCTGTCTCTCGCAGACGCACACACAGAAACATATCAACATACTTCTCATTCTGTCTCCCGCAGACGCACACAGAAACATATCAACAGACCTCTCGTTCTGTCTCTCGCAGACGCACACACAGAAACATATCAACGGACCTCTCATTCTGTCTCCCACAGAAGCACACAGAAACATAACCTCTTGCGTACACGCGCACAGAGACGCACACAGTCTTTCTCACTCTGTCTCCCCTAAACGCACACACAAAAACATTGCCTCTTGCGTACCCGCGCACACAGAGTCGCTCACAGCCTTTCTCTCTCTCTCACGCGCATACACACACTGTCTCTCTGTTTCTCTCTTTCACCCGCACACACACACTGTCTCTCTGTGTGTCACTCGTGCCCCAGGCATACTGTTTCCTCTGCAAAGGGACTCTAACCCTGATAAAGGACTCTAACCTTCTTGCCACATAGAATTATTTAATACACATTCATTACTTGGCCATCGGTAGTCTTGTATCACTATGACCGATTCTTATAGGCCCTAGGGTCTCGAGGGTATTTCCTTCACCATGCAACGAGCCTAGTTTTTTTTTTCGTTTTTTTTTCTCTTTCCCTCTGGGTTCCACTCACGGCCCAGGCATCCCTCTGGGTTCCACTCATGGCCCAGGCATCCATTACTCGGCCATCGGTAGTCTTGTATCACTATGACCGATTCTTATAGGCCCTAGGGTCTCGAGGGTATTTCCTTCACCATGCAACGAGCCTAGTTTTTTTTCTCTTTCCCTCTGGGTTCCACTCACGGCCCAGGCATCCCTCTGGGTTCCACTCATGGCCCAGGCATCCATTACTCGGCCATCGGTAGTCTTGTATCACTATGACCGATTCTTATAGGCCCTAGGGTCTCGAGGGTATTTCCTTCACCATGCAACGAGCCTAGTTTTTTTTCTCTTTCCCTCTGGGTTCCACTCACGGCCCAGGCATCCCTCTGGGTTCCACTCATGGCCCAGGCATCCATTACTCGGCCATCGGTAGTCTTGTATCACCATGACCGATTCTTATAGGCCCTATGGTCTCGAGGGTATTCTTTCACCATGCAACGAGCCGATATTCGATGTGTCACACGTTCAGGGTCAATCGGGTTTATGGGGAAATACTGGGATGCAGTCCTATTCGTCCCCACGAGATATCCCGTAGCGAACCGCTCTCACAGTCTCACCTCCTAATGTGGTTCCTATATAACTATGCAGAGTTTGGATTTTATCAACAGGTTCTGCCTACCTTTTGTTGGGCGTACGCGAGGTGAGACTGCAGGAATCGGTCCGGTGCTCCGGGGTCCCGAGGTCGTGCCGCTCTCCGTCTCTCGTTTCCCAGTTGCGGTTCAATTCAACGAAAGATCACGTCGGGGTCACCAAATTGAGGGGAAAAACGATCTGTCTAGTTACTGGACCAGATGAAATGAGACGGAGAGGTAATAAAGTCTGTCGGCACGAGGACCTTGGATTTATTAAGTAAAGTGGCAACGGTTACACAGAGTCATAAAGCGTGAGAAATCGAATATGTCTAAGTCCCTAATCAGCGCTGATTGTTCGTCCAGAGCTTCGCCTCCGTGGAAGATCTGCTTCAGAAGAAGGTCCAGAGTCCCTGTGTGATACAGTTTTATGCTGTATCCTCCTCTCGATGAGGTGTGTGCGTTTGAGGTGTGTGTGGTTCTGTGTGTTTTTGCTTGGCCTTGGCTCCCAGGCCCTGGGAGAGCTTCGTAACGGGGGAGAGCTCCTCGTGTCTCCGGTGTGATAAATTAAAACGGGGGAGTGCCCCCCCCCAAAGTGTCTCGTGTGTGATAATTTAATGTGGCTCTCAGGCCCCTGGTATGGGCAGGTGTATCTCTTGGTTCCTCCTAACGGGGAAGAGCTCTCAAAATGTCTCCTGTGTGATAAATGAATGTGACTCTCCCGTTCTTGAGGATGACTGGTGCATTGTCTGAGTGTCTACCATTTGCCTGCTTGGGAAATGGGGCCTTGGCTCTGGCCTTGACCTGACTATATTATCATGTTTGTGTTATGTGTTAAAAGTTTAGAGCAAGAGTTGACTATATTGTAATGTGACTGCCATGTGATGTGCTCATCAGGCTAGGGTAGGAGTTAGCTATATTTGTAATGTACATGTGATGTACTCAGCAGGTTATTTTTCCCAACAAACCCTAATTCATTTGAATTGGACATAGATCAATCATCCACAGATGCTGCAACATTACAGAGGATTGACTTGACTGAAGATGAGCGAATGCTGGTAACCTGTGTTACACTTTTATAGATGGGAATTTGTTTGTTTTTCAAATTAGTCACAAAAAAACATGTAGTGTTTTTTCCCTGGAAATACATACATTGTAAATCTACATATTCTATAACACTGCTTTAAGGTTTATATGGAATTCCCAAAAGTGGTAACACATCGTCTTGAACTTGCAGCCCCTCACAGCAGTCAAGCTATTCAATGGTTTTCTCAATATTGTTTGAAAAATATCTCAAATTTGGTTTAATAAATAGTCCCATCTCTTTATTACTTATCAGGAGTCCTTGGATGAATGGCGATCCGTACGTTCTCAGCAGGATCAAGAGTACCAGGAGTCTTTGCTTGCAGACCAAGAAAAGGTATGTCTTGCAGTTTATGTGGGACCAAGACTTATTTAATTTTTATAATGTTTCCTCCACAATCTGAACAGTCTTGGTTCCTCACCATACTTAGGACCAACATGTCCATCATTGTTTGACCTTAACATGGCATCTCAAGAGATTGACCTAGAGGAGTCATTGCATCATTTATGCTGAATGGCATTAATTGTCTTGTTTTTAATATTCATCACAGCATGACCTGCAGAAGAAATCCTCTGAAATGGAGGAAAGACGCAAAAAGGTATGAGCTGTGGTAAATTATAATGTGTTGTCAAATTATTTTTAACAAAGGTAAGTGTGTAAAGCTGTGTGAATATTTTCCTCAAATATTTTCTTTTCTTTGTCTTATGTGATTATAAACTAGTATGGTTGGGTTTTAGACTGTTGCTTGGGAAAACAAGACGTTTGAAGATGTCAACTTGGGACTTTCATCTGTGACAGTCCCAAGAGATGTTTCACTATCTTTTGACATATTGTAGACCAAACTATTAATTGATTAGTCAAGAGCATGGTAGGTAAGTTAACTGATGACAGTAACCGTTACAGCCCTAATTATTTTAATGATTACAAATCTGTTTTTTGTTGTTTTTAATTGTAGGCCATACATGAGAGGCAGTTGCGAATGGCTGGTGTTCCTGAGGCAGCTCATGGTGTACCCCTCCGATTTAAATACCCCAGTGGTATTACCAGAACAAGACGATTTGTTCTATCTGAATCCATTCAGGTTGGTCATTTGTCCACTATTTTATCATTGTTACATGATAAAATACAGGCTGCGAATACTATGCAGTGTTTCCAGTTTTGAAAATGAGTGTTAAATGCAAAGATTTTCTTCATGTATCATTTTGTAGATATTATTTGACTTTGTGGGAGAAGAAGAAGATGCCACAGAATATTTTCATATTCAAGATGCCCTGTCAGTGACGACTCTCAACAGCAACATGTCTGGATCACTTCTGGAGAACAACATCAGTGGGTCAAAAACACTTTATGTCCACTGGATTCAAACTGATGATCCTGAGGTGAGAGCCATGATTTTTAGCCGTGTTACCTTTGTGTTGAGTATTTTGCAAGGCTTTAACTGCAAAAAAACAAAGAAATAACAAAGAAACTAATAACAGTGATGGTGGTCATATTGATTGACCTTCTGTCTAAGTCATCTTAGTAATTATGTGGTTGTAAGTTGATCCTACCAGGTTAAATGAATAAGTTAATAATACCAACACATGCTTAATCATTGCAGTTTGTCCCAGCACTTGATTCCACCAATCAAGTTGAATCTCCCAATTTAAACAACCAGTTCACTTGGTCCCCTTTGCCATCACCCATGTCTTCACCTGGGCATGACGGGTCTTTCTCTCCTGAAGGGTATGTTGTTTTGCAAATGCATGGTTTTAGTCTTTAGTAGCATGTCTTTTTATCAACAAATGAGGAGGATAAAGCCAACAATGCATTGATCCTCCTTAAAAGTATTGTATGTATCAAAGCCTGGTATATCTTATTCCTCTGTGCCATAGAGCTCCATTGTTGTCCATACTATTAAAATAAACATCAATAAGCCACACTGTTACACTGGCTTACATTACTAGTATGAATACACACTCGTTTATTTTGACTCTGTCCCACACACACCGTCCTGCTGCCACAAGAACTCACTAGAGCACCAAGTGTGGAATAAACTGCTGCTGAAAATAGTCCCCAACAAACTAAACATTTTTTCCTGTTTGAGTAGAGGTTGTAAAAAACGACGGTGGCCCGCCTTTTATGTTTTGGTATTTGCTGACAATTAAAAATATTATTGCCAGCCTTATAATTTAATCCCTTTTTTTAATGTTTGTTTTTATTTCTATACAGGACTGACCTTGGAACCATTCTGAACCGACTTGGGGAGAAGATTGATCACACTTCATGCCCCACCAGCAATCAGATCAACATATGCAGAGACTACACTGGCAATGTCCACAACATACTGAGGAGTTCCCTTCAGGCCTTCAGACGGCGGCGTTTCAATCCAGAGGCCAGATTGGACGTGGTTTTTGTTGACAGTGAACAAACATCTGAAGGTGCAGTAGATGGTGGTGGACTCGAGAGTATTTAAGGTTGCTAATGAAGGCCATTCATCAGTCCAGCATATTTGAAGGACCTGAGACAGACAAAAGATTGACCCTCGACACTTGTGGTAATTTCTACATATATTCCCTTTATGTGTTGAAATGGGATGATTCTGAAGTTTTTGAACACTTTTAAGTTCTGTTGCAGGTGGGGAAAACCCAGCATTTAATTCTGTGTGAACATCCCACTCATCCTTGTACATTAGGGTGTTTCAGGACATATACTCAGAAGGTGGTTTTGTTCTGGCAAATTGTGACGAAATGTCCTCAACACATCCTCATTCATAGGAGTGGCATCTCTACGGGGATTAATACTGGAGTTTCTTACCTGACAACAGAATTTAAAACGCCGATCGTATGAATGGTGAAACATTCAGCATTGGACATTCTATCATAGTAATTCAATATATTCTGTTTACAGCCTTGGAAGGAAAACTGTATACACAGTGTGGCAGCCCAGTTCGCGGATGTTTCTGTCGCACACGGAATGCACCACACTCAGGGTCCAAGGTAAGCCGTAGTCGGCGTTTATTCAATGAAGGTACAGGGTAAAGGAGACACTATCGATCGTGGCCTCCGCGAGGCTCTCTCCTCTCGACTCGTCCTTGGCTGTTCCTTCTAGTTCCCCCGGTGTGTCACCCCTCCTCCGGCCGGGTGCGTTGCATCCCGGTGATTGCGCCGGATGTCGGCGCATGCTCTGCTGCCGACTGGTGGGTGAAGGCGGTACACCCCGTCGACCACTACCCCGCGGTTCCCCCGGGTGGGGAGCGGGTTGTCACATCCCTTCCCCGTTAGATGAGGCCTCAGGTCCCCGGGAGCCCAGCCCAGGCAGGCATCCCGGCGTGACAAGGCGTCGGCGTTCGCGTGCTCCTTGCCAGGTCGGTGGTCCACCCTGAACCGAAAGTCCTGGAGGGCCAGGAACCACAGCGTCACCCTGGCGTTGGAGTCCTTGGCGCCGGCCATCCATTTCAGCGGGGCGTGATCGGTGACCAGGGTGAACTCCCGACCTAGGAGGTAGTATCTTAGTTTAGTGAGCGACCATTTAATGGCCAGGGCCTCTTTCTCGACGGTCGAGTAATTCCTCTCGTTGGGAAGGAGCTTCCGGCTGATGTAGGTGACGGGGTGCTCCTCCCCCGCCCGGACCTGGGACAGGACTCCCCCCAGCCCCACCTCCGAGGCGTCGGTGTGCACTATGAGGGGGGAGGTAAAGTCTGGGGTTATGAGTACCGGTTCGTAGCACAAGGCTCCCCGAAGCGACTCGAAGGCCTTCTCGGCCGCCTCCGTCCACTGGATCCGATCTGGTAATGTCTTTCGGGTCAGGTCGTTCATAGGGCTGGCCAGGGTGGCGAAGCCGGGTATGAACCGCTGGTAGTACCCGACCAGCCCTAAGAACGACTTTACCTGCTTCTTGGAGGTCGGTCGGGGCCAGTCCCGGATGGCAGCCACCTTGCTCTCCTGGGGCCTGACGTTTCCCCGACCCACCTGAAAGCCCAGGTAGGCCGTCTCCTCCAAGCCGAGGCGACATTTGGCCGGATTGGCGGTGAGACCCGCCTTCCGTAGCTCGCCTAGTACGGCCCTCAGCTGTTGGATGTGGACATCCCAGCTGTCGCTGTGGATGATGATGTCATCTATGTATGCGGCGGCGTAGGCCTGGTGCGGCCGCAGGACCTGGTCCATCATCCGTTGGAAGGTTGCTGGGGCTCCGTGGACTCCGAAGGGGAGAACGGTGTACTGGAACAGACCCCCCGGTGTCGCGAACGCCGTCTTCTCCCTGGCGGACTTGGTCAAGGGTACCTGCCAATAACCCTTGGTCAAGTCCAGGGTGGTGAGATACCGGGCAGGCCCCAGTCGCTCGATCAGGTCGTCCACCCTGGGCATGGGATAGGCGTCGAAGTCGGAGACCTCGTTCAGCCGTCGGAAGTCGTTGCAGAACCTGTAACTCCCGTCAGGTTTGGGGACAAGGACGACTGGACTAGACCAGGCGCTGCGGGACTCCTCGATGACGTGCAGCTGCAGCATCCGGGCCACCTCCTCCTGGATCGCCGCCCGTCTGGCCTCCGGGACTCTGTAGGGCGGAACTCTCACCTTTATTCCAGGTGCCGTCCGGATGTCGTGCTGGATCACCGAGGTCCGACCCGGGAGCTCGGAGAAGACGTCCTGGTGTTGCAGGACCAGGTCAGCGAGGTCTTGCTTCTGGTCTGGGCTGAGGTCCTCTCCTACCGGAACCACCGGAACCCCTAGTCGAGCCACTAACCCCAGGGGTGCCGGACCGGGCGGATTCCCCCCCTCCTTCCACTGTTTCAAAATGTTCACATGGTAGAGTTGGGTAGGCTTACGCCTCCCGGGTTGCCGCACTCGGTAGTTTACCTCTCCAACTCTCTCGACCACCTCGTATGGCCCCTGCCATTTGGCCAAGAACTTGCACTCCGCCGTCGGGACCAGGACCAGCACCAGCTCCCCAGGCCGGAAGACGCGCAGCTGGGCTCCCCGATTGTAAACCCTCGCCTGGGCCTGCTGGGCACGCCCGAGATGTTCCCGGACGATGGGCCAGACTTGGGCCATGCGGTCCCTCACCTGTTCCACGTGCTCCACCACGGTGCGGTGGGGTGACGGTTGGCTCTCCCAGGTCTCCTTGGCGAGGTCCAGGATTCCGCGAGGCCTCCTCCCGTACAGGAGCTCGAATGGGGAGAAGCCCGTAGAGGCCTGGGGTACCTCCCGCACCGCGAACAGAATATGGGGCAACAGCTGGTCCCAGTTCTTCCCGTCTGTGTCCATGGCCTTTTTCAGCATCTGTTTTAGGGTTTTGTTAAACCGTTCCACCAAGCCGTCCGTCTGGGGGTGATACACCGACGTCCGGAGCTGTTTGACCTGGAGAAGTCTAAGCAGTTATTTTAGGACACGAGACATAAAGCACGACCCCTGGTCCGTCAGTACTTCCCGTGCTATCCCCACCCGGCTAAACAGAAGCATAAGCTCCCTCGCTACCGCCTTAGCGGTGGCCGCGCGCAGGGGTAAGGCTTCGGGGTACCGGGTTGCATAGTCCACCAGCACCAGGATGTAGCGGTGTCCCCTGCTGGTCTTGGGGAGGGGTCCCACAATGTCCAGAGCTATCCTATCAAAGGGCGTCTCTATGATGGGCATGGGGATGAGTGGATTCCTAGCCGAGGGGCGAGGAGCTACCCGCTGACACACCGGGCACGTTTGGCAGTAACGTTCAACGTCCCTTTTCACTCCCGGCCAGTAAAACCGCGCCAAGACCCGATCCCGGGTTTTGTCCATGCCCAAGTGGGCTCCCAGGAGGTGCGTGTGGGCCATATACAGCACCTTGCTGACATACGGGCGAGGGATCACTAATTGTTCGGTCACCGCCCCGTCCCGTTCCACCACCCGGTACAGCAGGGCCCCCCTGGTGCTAAAGTGTGGGTGTGTTAGGCAACTCACCGAGTCCCGGGTCTGTCCATCGTGTGCGAGGACATGGCTCCAGGCGTGCTTGAGGGCGTCGTCCCGCAGCTGGGCGCTAGCGAACTGACCCGGCCGAGAGGTTCCTACCCCCCCCTCCGGCAGGAAGTCCGAAAACTCGGTGAGAGGGGAACTCTCGGCGTCCTCGGGTGGGTCGTTCAGGTCTGGCGCCGTCAGGGTATTCGACGTGTCGGGTCCGGACCGCGGTGGTCCAGCAGCGCAGCCTCCCGAGGGGGTTGGAGTCCCCGGTGGCGAGGGTCCGTCCCCTTCCGGCCCGGTGTCCTCTGCCGATGCCTCCTCCTGGGTCGCCGGAATCCGGGTGGCCCCATACGCCGGTTGCGCCTTCCTCCCCGCTCGGGGAGGCGGCCCTCTCCTTACCCGATTTTCCCGCTCCGGATCCCAGAGTCTGTGGAAAATCGGGCAATCCCTCCCGATAAGGAGGGGTACTGGTAGGTGGGGTACGATCCCCGCCCGGGCCGTGAACACCCCGTAGGGGGTCCGGATGACCACATGGCAAGACCCGTAGGTCCGGGTATCCCCGTGTACACAGGCCACCTCCATAGGCTCCCCACCCTTCCCCCCAGCTAGTTTGGGACGAAGGAGGGTCACTGCACTACCCGTGTCCAGGAGGGCCTGTGTGTCCTGGGTCATAACCCGTGCTGGGACAGTCGGGGACCCGGCTAACCCCTGTGTCCAACAGGTGGCCAGCATACAGGGCCGGTGCGTGTCTCCGACCGCGTAGGCCGATGGCATCGACACGTCTCTGTCCCCGGGACAGTCTCGTGCCAGATGCCCCGGCTGTCCGCAGGCGTAGCACCGTCTCGTGTCTCGAGCCTCCCGGGACACGACCGGCGGCTCCGGTGGTGGTGTCCGCGACGCCGTCAGGGGCCCCCTCCGGTCTCGTCGGGTCTCGGTCGGCCGCAGGTTGGTCCGGGGACTGGCGCTGAGTTGCTGGGCCACCTGCCAGTTCTCCAATTGCCGGAACAGGTCGTCTACCGTCTCGTCACCGTTCGGCCGGCCAGCTCTCCCTCCGGGCGGTCCTCTCAAACACCTCCAGGTACGCCTCAACATCGTCGTCCGGCCCGAGTTTAGTGAGCCGGCTGGTCGGAGCGGCTGTCGGCGCGGCGCGTCGCGGACGGCATGCTGCGTGAGACGAACCACCGCTTCGCGGAGCAGAGCGAGACCCTCCGCCGTCTCCCGCTGTGACGCGGCCGCCTGCGCCAGGATCTGTTGTTGTCTCTGAGCCACCGTGGGAGCGGCGGCGCCGTCGGGGTTCTGCATGCTGGATTGAGTGGGTACGTTACCGTGTGAGGTAGTGGCGTCGAGCTGCCTGCATTCTCCACCATATGTGGCAGCCCGGTTCGCGGATGTTTCTGTCGCACACGGAATGCACCACACTCAGGGTCCAAGGTAAGCCGTAGTCGGCGTTTATTCAATGAAGGTACAGGGTAAAGCAGACACTATCGATCGTGGCCTCCGCGAGGCTCTCTCCTCTCGACTCGTCCTTGGCTGTTCCTTCTAGTTCCCCCGGTGTGCGTCCGTGACCGTCTTTTAAGCCGGCTCTCCCCTCCTCCGGCCGGGTGCGTTGCATCCCGGTGATTGCGCCGGATGTCGGCGCATGCTCTGCTGCCGACTGGTGGGTGAAGGCGGTACACCCCGTCGACCACTACCCCGCGGTTCCCCCGGGTGGGGAGCGGGTTGTCACAACAGATAGCACGGATGATATCCGTGTGTGTAATTCATGGAAGTGTGGCACCAAATTTCTTCTCAGAGAGGTTGTTTAGTCAGCTTTGTGATCAACATACCCACCCTGCAACATTGGAGGAAGTGAGTGATGTCACGTTCAAGGAGAAGCTTTTGAAGGTGAGTCCTACTATTCAGTGTACACTAATAAGGAATATATCAGCAAATTAAACCTGCCTCTCAGTACCTCAGTGTGATCTACAGCTATTGTATCTTGTGCTAGCATTATAATTCACGCTACATTCAAAGCAACGATTGTTCATAACTATTTTAGATTAAAGAAGCAACAACTGTTGGAGATGCAAAAGCTGCAATAGAGGAGGCAGAGGAAAGTCTTGCTATTGTTGGGGCTTGCAGAAGCATCACAACACTGAAGCAGAGGGATGCCCTGGTGCAATCTGCCGTTGACTTCTTTGTTGAGGGCAGATTAAATGTCGCATTACAGTAAGTATAAGTTTAAGCACACATTAATGGACAAGGGCCAAAAGCACGATGGTATCTGCTATTGGCAAGCGTTGCCATGTCAGTCAATAACAGATTTGGTTAGGGATCTTTCTACACTCTAAAATGAGAAACGCTTACTTTCGCACCGATAACACAGGCCAAGTCCACTGCCGCTGCCACCATGCTGCCACCATGTTCCCTTTACACACACGATGACTACAGAATTTATTGTTCCTACCCAACTGGGTTACTAGTCATAAAGTAGAGGCCATAAAGTAAAGTATTTATTTGTTGCTGATATTTTGGTTGATTTTTTTCATTTTAAAGAGCCCATGCCATTAAAATCACATTTTTCCTGTTGTTTGTTAAATAACATAGGTCTGAATAAGTTTGTGAGCTGTGGTAAGTTTGAAATCTATGCAGTTTGTCTGCTGAATGCAATAGGCAATGAAAGGAAAAAGGCAGAAGAAATGAGCCAATCTGGATAAGGTGACACTGTGACGTAGCGTTGTCAAACTATTATTCATGGCCCTGCCCACTTGGTTGGTTCGTAACCACCCACAAGAATTCTGAAGGAGTCGTGATTGAGCTAGTGCTAAATGCTAATACGTGTATGGTAGTTGCTTAGTTCGTAGTAACAGGCTAGTTACAGAATTTTGAATGCAATGGCAGAACGACATCGAAGTACATGAACTGCGACATGCTGCCTGCCGCCGGTTGCCGCGGCGCGAGGCACCACCGCCGCGAAGCACCACCGCCCGGCAGCGGGCAGCCGGGCGGTGGTGCCTTGCGCCGGCAGCAGGCAGCAGGCAGCGCGCGGTTCTGTCTACTACAGATTGATGTGGAAGTGGAAGAACCAGAGACGTCGGAGAACCCGACAAAGTCCTTTGTGATTCATTATATCGTCTGGACGTGCACACATCTTTTGGCCGTGATAATATGTATTATTTGATATAGATATCTATGTATTATATGATATTATTTAGATATAGAGCTCCAGGACTGTAACGCAAGTGTTGTACACTTCCTTGTTATTTGGATAACCGTTCTGCTGTTGGTGTGATGGCATAACACGTCGGACTCTCGTCTATGGTATTTCTACAACTAGACCCGTAGTGGGGGTTATCTCAGCCATGGTTGAGAATGAATTGGGGGAAAGGAACTTTGGCTTTGACTCCCTGAAGTCATGAACCACGACATGGAGGAGAAAGGGATTGTTGACCGTGGTCGTCTCCCGCCGGAGCCTATGGACCACCTTCAGGATGCGGTGATTAGCGCTGACCGCTGCCGAGGCGGCGGGAAGCAGGGCTCAAGCGGGATACATTCGCGGCCAACAATCCCTTTCTTCTCCATGTCGTGGTTCATGTAGCCTACTTCAGGGAGTCAAAGCCAAAGTTCCTTTCCCCCAATTCATTCTCAACCATGGCTGAGATAACCCCCAATACGAGTCTCGTTGTAGAAATACCACAGACGAGAGTCCGACGTGTTATGCCATAACACACAGCAGAACGGTTATCCAAATAACAAGGAAGTGTACAACACTTGCGTTACAGACCTGGAGCTCTGCTCTATATCTAAATAATATCATATAATACATAGATATCTATATCAAATAATACATCACGGCCAAAAGCTGTGTGCGCGTCCAGACGATATAATGAATCACAAAGGACTTCGTCGGGTTCTCCGACGTCTCTGGTTCTTCCACTTCCACATCAATCTGAAGTAGACGCGGTCGTTTGAGTAACCTATCGTCTGGAGGCTCACACAGCTTTTGGCCGTGATAATATATATTATATGATATAGATATCTATGTATAATATGGGTTTCTAAGAGCCATTGCGATACATCCACCGTAAACAGCGCATGGTACCGTGGCTACAAGCTGCTCAGGGCCAGGTGATAATATTATATATTATATGATATAGATATCTATGTATAATATGGGTTTCTACGAGCCATTGCGATACATCCACCGTAAACAGAGCGCATGGTACCGTCAGTGGCTACAAGCTGCTCAGGGCCACACCCCCACCCCCCTCCTTGACCTGCCTTGACACGCCCACCGTATACAGAGCGCATGGTAGTGGCTACAAGCTGCTCAGGGCCACACCCCCACCCCCCTCCTTGACCTGCCTTGACACGCCCACCGAAACAGCGCGTTTGGGGGAAGCTCAATGTGCGACTGTTTCGGAGTGACTGTAACTCTGCACCACAGCTGAATTTCGGGGACGTCTTTGAATACTGTGTTTGTGGCCCACTAATACCTATATTAAAGCATCATAAAATAGAATGGCATGGGATCTTTAAATGCATTTGTGTGTGCAGGTTTGTGGAGGGCTTCAACACCCTTGGACTCCTCCAGGAGATGAGGGCACACCCGGATCTGTTCCGTAGCATGTTTGAGGAGGATGTGACGCCTTTGAAAGCTAAAGACCTCTCGGCACTTTTTCAAGTCAGCTTTTCGGCACCAGGGACACGTGCAAGAGAGATAGAAAACCGGACTATCTGCTTCTGGAGAGATTGGCTCATTGTTAAATGGATTATAAATTGTGTTGGGTTGTAATCATTCACTTTACTCATTATAGTTGCTGTGAAAAAAACGGTTGGTCCAAATCTACATAGTCTGATCTGTTAACCACAATACATACATTTGTGTATTCAGAAAGGAGTTTTAAATTCATCATGTGAATGTAATGGCCTGTCTGTCCTGGCATCCAAGGGTTGCAATATGAACAATATGTTAAGGAGATTTTCTAAACTTGAAGAATCTTACAAGTTTAGTTTAAAGAACACTTGCAAATTGCTATAGGACAATCGTTTGGAATGAAAAAACATTTATTATAAAAGCTCAATAATAAACTCAATTTTCATTTTAGAAGGAGAATGTGCCCCCTTGACCTTGGAGAATGTGCTGGAGTTTGCCTCTGGGTCCTCTACTATACCTCCCAATGGCTTTCTCCTTCAGCCCACAATTGAAATCCTTCCAGAAGAGTCGGGCAAGATTTTTCCGGAAGCAAACACATGTAGCATTGTTTACATTGCCAGTCCACAAAGACTATGAGTCATTCAAAGCACAAATGTGCAATGCCCTTCTTTGGGCACCAACTTTTGGTGTAGCTTAGACATCCACCAGTTTCATTGTGCACTTTTATTAAGTTTAAAGAAATGTTGAGTTTTCTCATTTTCACCCGTTTCAAAGTGCACTGTTTTAGATTTTATGTAATAGTCAATAAGTTTTGAATGTTGACACAAATGAATGTTTTCAGTCAGAGATGTTGGAAGTAGGAGTGCGGGGTGCGACAGCTTCCCTTTACTGCACTGTTGTTGTTTTTTAGTTTTTTTTAATAAAGAATTGGTGCTTAAATTTGTCTGACTTTCATTTCTGTCTTTCATATTTCCTTAAAACATTAAGAATATATGCTTTTATAGCCTAGTGATGTGATTGTCAGAAATTATAAGCCCGTCTCCTGCTAAGGTAGGTCGTACATTCGGCCGTTATAGTAGGCTACGGGAGCTCCACTCAGACGAAAAACCTTGGCTCATTTCAACTCAATATTTAGCAAGGAAATTGTTGTCATCAGTGTAGATAAAACGATTGAATTGTTTTATGTGTATTTACACCATATTAATAAAACCGGAAAACTTTATTTGATAAATCATTATGCTAATTTGACTCAGTTTACATGCCTTTTTGCCCACAGTTAACGGCATTGCGAAATCGACCAGGTTATTATGAAACATGTAAAGACATTTAAACCAGACATGAATTTTATGACTAACTCACTGAAACGTTTAAGAAGTAGGATTGATCGTTATTTTTAGATACTTTAGCTTATCTAGACGCACTTTATCTGATACTTAAATAATTGCCACAAAATGAATGAGAATTATATTGAATACATTATTTGAAATCTACATGACCACATCATTTCTTACAGTGCGTTTAACCGAGTTACCTGCTCCGGTAAATTCAGAACAAACAACGCCAATTTTATATGTAGGCTTACACATTATCCAAGGCCTTGTTGACAACATGCCCAAAACTCTTCGAACGCCTACTACGTATGTCGCTTGCCATGTCCCAATAATTTCACTGTCCTGAACAGGCACGTTGGAACTATTTCTTTGGGGTGCCACGCCCCCAATTGATCACGCACACAAAGCAACTCACAGTGACCCATCCTGTTTTGTCCATCGTGTTTTTTATGCGTGGCTTATGTGTCCTGTTCTGTTCAACCAATTTATGTCAGAGTGTAGAGGAAAAAACGCACAATTTCACTTGACCGTTTTCTTGTAGGCTATTTAGGGCCTAATAATAATAGGCTACTCTTAACAAACGGACGGAGACATCAGATCCGTAGACTGTAGTAAGAAATCAAATGAAACAAATAAAAGTTAATTGGGACCCTAACCCTCAATTGAAAAAAGGGCTTTAGCTCTGAAAAACAGGAGGTGGGCCCAGGGAAGGAGAGAGAGAGCGGCACAAACAAAAACAATGTGCACGCATTAACCAGTTATTATGTCCCTTGGCTTAGACAACGTCACACAAAAAATCTGTTTTCCAATAGCCTACAACATTTATTTTATTTTGTAAAGCATAGCCTACAGTTAAGATAACCTCTTGGTAATGCTCATTAGTGCGCGCCTCCAGCACTCTTGACTCACTCTACCGAAGTGCGCGAAGACGGGGCAATATAAACGTAATCTTGTCCTGGGCACGGTGAAGAAATGCGGCGGGTCAGCCTACATAATATATATTATAGTGTTAATGTCAAGTTGATGTGGGGCAGCAGGAGATGGGAAAGAGAGGACATAGGCTATGAGACTGTTTAGAGAGCAATCGCGGAGCACAGGGCGAAGTGTGGGGGTGTGGAGAGGGTGCAGGCGGTGGTGAGAGGGGGGGTGTGGCCGCACCCCCCGCACCCCTACTTCCAACGTCCCTGGTCCTCAATGACCCTGTGTTATAGGTACTGCAATCGTCAAAAGGAGTGCCGGCTCCTTTTGACCCCAGACTTCAAAAACCTGTCCACAGGCCAGCTGTGTCTACACACATTAAGCCACGAATGTACACCTCCATCCCACAGAAAATGGGGACATAACCTCTGTCATATGTAGCCTACATGTACTCTACTGTTGGAGGTCACGCCCCTTTTCCCACCTTTTCGAGATAGCTAGAGATGCCAAAATGTATATGCACATTTCCCGGGGGGGGGGTCCCGAGAACGACATATCCGAGATTTGGATTTCTAGCCCTTAGAGAAAAAAGGTTTTCAGTCACCTATTGCATCACTTTCTAACTCGAAACCTCAGACCGGGCCAAGTTTTGGTGTGGGGGTCCCAGTTAGGCCCTATAATAAGGTATTCAAGTTTCAGGACGGTAGGACCTTCCTATCTCAAAAACTGTATTTCCACCACATTCTATAGGTCCTGCAGGCAACACTTCTGTGGCTTTGTCCAAATAACAGTCCATTTGGTAAAACTTTTTTTCTCTAAGGGCTAAAAATTCAAATCTCGGATATGTCGTTCTCGGGACCCCGGGAAATGTGCATATACATTTTGGTATCTCTAGCTATCTCGAAAAGGTGGGAAAAGGGGCGTGACCTCCAACAGTAGAGTAAATGTACATATGATAGAGGATATGTTTCTAGTCCCAATTTTCTGTGGGCTGGAGGTGTACATTTGTGGCTTAAGGTGTGTAGAGACAGCTGTCCTCTGGACAGGTTTATGAAGTCTGGGGTCAAAAGGTCAAAAGGAGCCGGCACCACGCCGCATATGAGATAACAAAAAGTTAATGTGCATTTCTCTCATAACTTTTTGTCCTTATTAAAGTGAGGCCTGATTCTCAGATATGCATGTTGGATGGCTAGGTTGTAGGTCTGGGGAGAACTTCAGGCCAAAATCTTGCAAGCGAGGTGAGGTGCAACGAGATGGAGCACTTGCTGAGTCATTTCTAGGGCTGGAGCCCCCTTTTCCCACCTTTTCGAGATAGCTAGAGATGCTAAAATGTATACGCACATTTCCCGGGGTCCCGAGAACGACATAGGCCTATCCGAGATTTGGATTTCTAGCCCTTAGAGAAAAACATTAGGGGTACAGACATAGGAAGCACACTCAGGAGGAGGAATGACCTCTAACACATATTTAATTAATTGTTTCAAATAACCATACCTCGTTAAATCAATGTATTTAATTAATTAAATATTAGAATATATATATAAATATACAATTATTTAGTTATAATATTTTAAGTAGACGATAGCTTTTATTCAATTATCGTTATAACAAGATCTGTAGGCTATCTGAAGACCATCAACTCGGAAATGGCCATGGGCCCCGTTTCCCGATATCGATGGATCTTCGCTCGTAAGATGGTTCGAAAGATGGATCTTTCGAACCATCGATAATTTCTTTGGAGCGTTTCCCGAAACTCCTCTTAACGTGAACGCGCATTCGCTGCACTCAAGACGATCGTAGGATTGTACCTGTCCACTGACATGGTGCTGAAACAGGCTATGACGCAGGGGGAGACGCAGGAATGTCGGAGGAAAATGGGGTTAAAAAGGGTTAAAATATCTCCCCATCAAGGCCAACCGCAGAGTAGCCTACGAAAAGAATAGATTGCAATAATATGAATGCTAAAGATATTAAAAAACAATTGATTAAGCCTAGGCCGACATGTATCAGTCCTAATCCTGAGCGCACGATCGGGAGGTGGAAGTTGCGCTTTAGATGCCAAGTCCAGCGGAGGGCTCCAGTTTTCGCCGTCCAAGTCATGCGCTGTGACATGTGTGTGACAGCTATGTTGCACAACATTGCAGCTAAGGCTGGGGTAGCATTTGGTTGAACCGGAGGACATTGAGGACGATGACGACGAGGAAGATCGGTGTGAGGACGGCCTCCCTCATAACTACGCGGCTGGTTTTCATGCACGTCGAAGAGTGATTGAGACTTTTTTTTAACCCCCTCCACATGTCACTAAACATTCCAGTCAACGTGACCAATCCCCACCATATCCCAGCCTTTTGCCTGCTCCTTTGCTTGTTTTTAATAAAAATATATAATAATTTTTTTTATAATATATATATTTTTTACATTATTTTATGCTACGTTTTATGAGTAGCCTATGTCAGTCTGCACAAATCCCCCCCACTGTCTCTCACACATTTTAAGTGCCCTGCCTGCTCAAACATTTCCTGGACTGTCTCTCAAACTAAGAACATAATGGCCCACATTAGGCTCAGACGCACGTGATACACCATTACCAATGTGTTATAATAAAACGCATCCAATACTAGGAATGTCCGCTGGCTACGCCACTGAGGCTATAGTAGGCTAACGAGGCTCTTAGCGTCCTACGAGTACCCTGGAGCACTCGTTAGCTACTCGTGACTCGTGAGCGTTTTTAAGACGTTCGTTACCAAAGATGCTTTCGGGAAACGGTGTGAAAACTGTACGATGCTCTTACGACCCACTCTGCGATCCACTTAGGCTAAAGATGCTTTCGGGAAACGGGGCCCTGGAATACCCCACAGGTTGTTGGGAACTACCAAATCACTACAACCATGCCCACAAATGATGACGCCATTGTCAGAGGAGGGGCTAGGAAGCTGCGCACGCCGATTTAAGTAGCCGATCTCCGGCTAGACATAAGCCGAAAAACTGCTCCCGACCAGGTTTGGTTGCGAGCATAAGTCACCATGGTGATACAGCGACGCTAAAAGAGATCGACTTTTGTGGTACAACTAACTCAGGCTTTGAGCTCAACATACCTCACTAACCCTCTAAGCGAGCTTCGTGGTACAGGCCCCAGGCAAATCAAACTTTTATTTGGCCACTTGGGAGCAGTGCAACAAGCTGTAAACAAAACATACACATTGATAGCTTAAGGTGACACAATAACAGAAAAGTCACCTGCAAGAAACAGACTTGTTAGATGCTGAAATGTCAGTGTCCACTTCAGAAATATTAGTTATAACAGCTCTAACTACAAGTTATAAATGGTCAATCACTAGTACTCTTATCTGTATGACAAATCATACATGATTACAGCATTTCTCGAAGAATGCGTACCGTCTCAATGTAAATTGGTATTGTCTCTGGCAATGGTACAGCCGGATTTGGCAGTGTTGCCAATTCTGCCACAGACAGGGCCCGGGGCAGCTCCAACTTAGGAATGTGAACTCCGTCTGTCACATGTCTCTCTGGCCCTCTCCAGTCAACTCTGCATTCGTCATGTACCTGGAATTTAGGTGTTTATTAGGTGTAAAAGTGATATCTTTTTTATTTCTGGCAAGGTTACATATTTTGAAATAAGTAAAAGGCACTATATTGATTAAAATTAAAAATCACCTGACAAAATTTTGTCCTGTTCCCCTCTCTTGCTTTGCTCCACCACAGCTGCAGAGGGGATTTGTTTCTGGCGGTTCTTAAGGAGTGGTTGTTCCATGCTCTCTGGAATTGTTGCAGATGTGACTGGATATGCGGCATGTAACATCTATGTAAAGCATAGAGGTCTGTCTCCTTGTCTGGATTAAGCCATCCCTCAGCTTCCAGACGATGAAAAGTGGTATGGAAGAGATCAATGACATTTTCAAATACATCTCTCCACAGCCGCTCAATTCTAAAAACAAACAAAAATAAAAACACCTAGTCAAAAACACAATTCACTTGTCATTGGAATCTTTTCATCGACATACTGCTGATAACAACGATTGGAATATATCATTTTTAATTTCAACTATAGTATATAAAATTTAACAGCCCATTGTGTGGTTGGCCCAGTCTTCCCACCTTTAAAAAAAATAAAAATTATGTTCGGTTTGGCCATGCCTCCAGACTCTCATAGTTTTGGTTAATTCATGGCAAACTTTTGTAAATAAAATCTCTTTTGTTTAAAAATAATCCTCAGGATGGTGTCCTCTGTATATGTTGCTGATCACAAGCTTGAGCCAAAAGGTTTATTTTGTTGTGGCCGTAACAATTACTATAATGCAAATATCTAGAAACTCAACTAATCAAATTACTTTATTGGTGTGTCAAGCACCTCTGATTGTGGACACTTCTTCCAGCAATGTGAGAGTTGTTATTGAGTCCACGACTGGTCACCATGAAGCGTGCAACCAGAATGTTTTCCCCTCCCTTATCCGAGCGGACTCTAGAGGGGATACCATACTGCTCTACTGCAGACAGGAAACTCTCCAGGACAGTTTGGGCTCGGTTGTTGGTCGCTGCAGTCAGGTAAAGGATGAGCCGTGAAAACCCATCAATACCACCATGCACAACCACTCGCCATCTACAAATATGAAAAAGAAGGTCCTTTTAAACCACTTTCTGGCGGTAGCATTGAAACACACACAATGTGAAAACAAGATGTGGCAAAGTACAACATTTAGATTAAGACCATAACTGAACAATGAAATTGCAGAAAATGTCATCTCCCAGGAATGATGCAGAACCCCTTTAGATAATGAGGATGCAGAACACCCTTCAGATTGTTAGATTTCAGCTTATTTCTAAACTGTTCGGACAGACTCTGCGTTGTGTATTTTCAGTCGTAGTAGTAATTCTTGAAGTCGAAATCAAAGCAGCTTGACAGGTTGGATTAGAGGGTTGAATAGATGGTTTATTCCAGGATGTACAGCGAGATACAGACTTAGGTTGAATAATCTATAGTGGACCCGGTGGTCGATGACTTGTTCCTTGGCTGTCGAAACCCTCTACTCCTCGAACCAAAGGGTTGGGCGAGTATAATACAAAAAGGGGATAGATGAATAACACGTGAACAGACGCACTCTCAGCCTTGATAAGGTATTTGGCCCTGGCTATGTCCCGGAGGACCAGGTTGGTTCAACCTTGTTGAGACATAACAATGGCAGAATGTTGGAGATAACACCTTGTATCAGTATGAGAGGCCCTGGCCTGTTCCTAGACTAGAAATGTGAACAATAAGAGAGACACTAAAATACACCAACATTCTACAAGATAAAGACAATGTGAATGAAATTGCATCTGGTGCAAAAGAAAAAGCTAACTGCTCACCTTGACTCACTGGCTCTTAAAACTAAATACCAAGCCGTAGCATAACAATTGATTCAGGATGTTTTTGCAAGCAACAGATCAAGTCAATTAAGAAGCACATTACGATTTTTGAAAAATTGGATCAGATCAAGGTCTCGTAAAACTCACTGTGCACCCACTGTGTATGAATTCTGTGAATCAAATAAACATGCCATGCCTTATTGTTGATTATGGGACCAATGTTTGGTCATTGTTGGGCCAGTGGTGTTTGAGACGATGCAGATTACACACAATACACAGGTAATCAAATAGGATAAAGGATTGCACTAATTGGCAGGGAACCTAAATAGTAAATAGTGCCTACTAGTGAACTTGTTGCTCTTCAGTATTTAGAAACAAATGAGATTCCTGAGTTGTTACCCTGCGTTCACACCAAAAGATGCATTTGCTGCCCGAACGCGTTGACGCCTGAGTTTTGCGGCGCGTCAAATCAAGTTTTGCGGCGCGTCAAAAGTTGAAATATTTCAACTCGAGCAGCATTTGACGCGCCGCAAAATACGTGAACGCGCCCTTCGCCCGTGCCCGGCAGCGGGCACAGGCATGCCGCGCCGCAAATGAGATTTTGACGCGCCGCAAATCAAGTTTTGCTGCCCGTTTTCTCGGCAGCAAATGCTGCGGCAGCAAAGCAGCAACGCGTCTCTACATTCACTTTGAATGGGATCACGACGCGCGTCAACTTTTTGCATCTTTTGGTGTGAACGCAGGGTTAGAGTCCACACTACACATGCACTCACACCCTCCTACCAAGAAACACCATGAACTATATAGTCATCTCACAGCCATGAACAGAAGTTGTGAAAGCATTGCAACTGTTCTACCGTATAAGCTTATGGTGGCCATCAATATGCCAAAGGCTGTTGGGAGCTGGAACAGAGTAACATCTTCGCTTTACGGTTCGTAGTGACAGCCTGCGCATCAGAACCCCTTGAGGATCCACACGTCTTAATGATGCCAGCACACGTCCCCCTATAAAAGAAGAGTTACATTAACACATGATGTAGCATACATTGTCCACAATGAGATCATATTTGGACAGTTTATCATAAATACAGTTGTATACATTACTTTCACAGTTCATATAAACTATGAAGATGGGCTATTTAAAGGCATTCTGAACAAATCAGTCAAGTGCTCATACTTTTGACAAAAAGTTGCCTTGATCTCAAGTGACCCAATATCATCTTGTAGCCAGCGCTGGGGTAATGGCGATGAATGTCAGACACAATCACGTCCAACTCCTCGTCACTGATACTGTTGTTCAAGTCATCTCGTCTGAGTGAACAGAAAGTTGCACACTATTAGAACCACAGTTAATAAATAATAAAGTAAATAAACAATATTTAGTTCAATTTCTGCTGAAACTATTCTTTCAAAGTATTAAGTATGAAAATACAGTCAGCTGTTGAGGAATGTAGCCCCTGAAGATTCCATAGCATTACACCTAACATTTATCAGGACTTGAATGTTATATTTCAATATGCTTTCTCAGGATTTGCCATGTTGTATACGAACAAAACGTACTCTAGTGACCAAGCCTACAAAACAGGAAAGGTAGCTATCACCGCTTGTCCTATCTTATCTTTTATCGAAGGACTACCCGCATGGGGTGACAGTTAGCACTAGATGTCGTTAGACTTAGCTAGCTAGTCAACTGGAGGTTTCTTACCTTAATCCCCACAGGGCAATCCTGCGATGGAGGGTTTTTAAAGACACACCAAATCGTCTTGCTATCTCCCTGCGCGGGATTCCGAAGGAGATCTGCAGCTGCAACTGGTCTCTTTGCAAGTCAAGAAGACAGGGCTGAATCTCTTGGCGAATTAAATGCTCCACCTCATTCAACTTGGCCCGAACAGCGTCCTCTAAATGGCAGCTGGATGCTTCGAAGTTTTCTCTTAGCTGAAGCAACCTCGTTAGAGCATAGTCATAGTCAACTGGAATATGATTGTCGACATAGTCAGCCAAATTGAATTATGGCATTTATTGTGTTAGTCCGTGTTTCTTCCATCTAGTGCTTAAAAAAAAAACACCTTCTCCTTCCCACATCCATGTCATACGTCTGCATATGAGATGCCAGGTGATAGCCAATCAGAGAGCTTGTTACATGGCTAATTTGCATTGCTTTGCCTCGTCTCACCAGCGCAAGGACCAAAGTGTCACGGAAAAGCTAAATGGAGAGGCTAATAGGAGAAGCTAAATGACTAAGCTAATCGAATAGCTAATAGGAAAAGGAAAAGTAGCGGGGAAATGGAAATGCAAATGCCAAGGAAATCGCCCATTTAAATGGCGGATTAAAATCTGTATTCTTAATTCAATTTGTGAATCCAGTTATTTATTTCTCTTTTTAAACGGCATTTTCAAATCGATTTTTAAATTGCATCATTTATTTATGAATTCATTAATGTATTTTTAAATGATGTACTTATTGACTGTTTTATGTTGTTTTTGTAAATCCCTTTTTAATTTGAGCTACTTATTGATGGATTAATATTTAATTTGTAAATATTTTTAATTCCTCTTTTATTGCC
The DNA here is from genome assembly GCF_026213295.1 of Gadus chalcogrammus. NCBI lineage: Eukaryota > Metazoa > Chordata > Actinopteri > Gadiformes > Gadidae > Gadus > Gadus chalcogrammus. The sequence goes on along the minus strand of NW_026613505.1, from coordinate 349,276 downwards.
CATTAAAAGATCAAATAATGAATTACTTTATAATTTAGTCTATTTCTTTATTACTATTTCCGTGACACTTGTGGTCCTCCATAAGTTTCTACCACAAGGTCAGCATGCATTGTCTCTGTTGGGCCCCAACCCCTGCTCTGACCCCAGACTCCCAGGCACCGTGTCCAGCCCTGGATCAGAATCCAGAGACGCTTTAAATGTTTTCTACCATTAGATATACAGGCCTAATAATAATCATGGTTTACCATAGAATATAATCATTAATTTATACCACAAACGCCCTTTTGTGATTGCTAAGATCACAACAAAAACATAACGTTCAGGCAGTGGCGGTTCTAGGTCCAGTTACGCCCCGGGCAAGACTTCCTACAAGCGGGTGTTGACGGGGGGGGTTTGTGTCGTGAACCTACGGACTTCAGTGAGGGTTTCATTCCGTCTATACACGGCACCTTCTCAACGAGCAGGTGTGCGCCTGCAGCCAGAGGGGGCGCCAAAATACCTATTCCCCACACAATGTTATGTCGTACTTCATTGATAACCGCTGCGCAGCGCATTTTTTTTTTATACTGCTCGTGGCGCCCCCCATGTGATTAGCCGCCCCCCACAAATATGCCGCCCCGGGCGGCTGCCCGGTTCGCCCGTGCCTAAAACCGCCACTGCGTTCAGGTCAGACTTTGCACTACATTTGATCATCGTTAAAAACCTTTAAGCACGTTCAGGGCTTTCAACCTGCATAATTCTCAGGAATTTCAACCTGTTTAAGGCAAAAAAGATCTATCAAATGTAGTACATCCTATTAACATTTTGATCCCTGCAATTCATTCATATGGAACCATACACCCTGCTAAATCATAACACAATGTTCCATATCCGGCATATAATCCTATCAAATGTCTAACTAGATAGTAATCATAACATAGTATTTTCAGCATGCATTGAAAATTAGCATTTCAGGGGCCGTATTCACAAAGCATTTTATCTTACCGTTAGGAGTGCTCCTAACTCGCGCTAAAACATTTTACGTAGGAGTTTTTTCTTAAAAGTTATTCACAAAGCCGCTGAGACCTACTCTTACTAAGGATGAATCACTAAGAATTAGGGATGGGCAAAATGATTCTTTTCCGGGAACTAGTTCTTTCAGTTCAGTTCACTATAACGATTCGTTTATTTGATTCGTTCGTTTTGATTCGTTCGTTACGTCAGATTACATCTTAAACAAAAATATTTTTTTTTTTTTTTTTTTTTTTTTAATTGGTCGTGGGTCCGGATAGGACCGTCAAGACCGCAGTCCGCCGTTTGGAGATGCCTGCTATATAGTATGTCGAACGTCCCACCAATATTTATACCACTTGCTTACTCTATATTTCATTCATGGTTTTACATTTATAATTTTATTTTACTTTACATTTAATTCTTCATTGTTCAGGCATTACAGACATGGTCATAAATAAAAAATACGAACTGCAGTTTAATTTCTTTGTTTGTTCTTAAATTGACGTAGAATGGAGCAAAGACTCCTGGGATTTGGAAATGCGTTTATCCAATAAACAGATGGAGGTCAAGTCTATTTTCGAAAAAATGTAGGGGGATATATGAGTCGAATGGTATGACCAAAGATACGTCACAGAGAGAAAGCGCGCATATTCGATGGTACCGCCTTGTCATTGGTTTACCCAGGTGCCATTCCAACACCATTGCTACCTCTCATTGGCTGAATCTTTGAGGAAGTTGTAGACTCAATCAATATAAGTCGCGGGGAGATGGAGCTCTGTTCGTTTGTATATTTTATTTACGTGACCATATGTTTGGTTGATGTTAAAAAAAAAGAATCAAAGAACCAGTTCTTCTTGTTTTGGGGAACCAGTTCTTGTCGTTCACGTTCGGGATTCGTTCGTTGTAACGAATCAGTCGCGACCGACACATCCCTACTAAGAATGAACTAAGAGTGACGCGCCGTTGCTATGGATTACGTCAATTCTCGTGCACGAGTTTAGAATCGGTCAGTTCGGTGATTGGTTGTTCAGACGAGCCCACTAAATCACAGAAAAACAAGGAAATAGCCTAGGCTAGAAATGACTTCCTATTAAGTAGTTATAGTGCAGTTAGCAGAATACACGCATGATGACAATTTTGCAAGAGAGAGAGAAAGCAAACAATAAAAATACGTACAATTTAAAAGAAAATAAATGTTATGAACTACACAAGTGTTGACTGATTTGTGCCAAGGTATTTACCTAAGATGTGTATTCAAAGAGATCCCTAAATGCCAGTCCACTCGGTTCCACACGGCCAAATTCATTGTCATGTTGTTCGCCATCATCATCATCATCGTCTGGCTGTGGAATGTTCATCCCCTTGCAGAGGTTGTGTAGAATGGCACATACAGTGATGACTGTGCTTGTGTAGCAGGTACATAAGATGTATGTATGCATTCCACCAAAATTCCCTCATGTTTTATTTATTACTTGTATTTCGTGATATATTCTGTAAATAGATTGTTCGGGAGCTTTTGTTATTTTATTTTGGAGTTTCGATCGTGACGTCATTTTCTTCCGTTGCGCTCGCCATTCCTCACTTGTTGTTTTAATGCTGTGAGGAGGTGAGTGTTTTTCCTCTGCTCTGTGCAGCTTTCTGTTCTAAAATTGTCAATGAGAAAATAACCAGTGTAAACGGTGAGATAGAGTTATGGTGTGATTCTGTGCTTGTTGGTGTTGTTCATGTGTTCCTGTGTATTTGTTTTGCAAGAGTTTTGAGTGTTTTAGCGAACTATTTAGCTAGCGCACTGTTTAGCAGCACTTGAGGATACACACACAGTGACGGCAGCCTGTTCATTGTTCGTTTCCCGCCATTTCAGATTGACGTGCTGCAGTGTCCTGTGTACTAATGCTGCTGCATTATTTGTGCATTTATTTCATTCAGGTATGTTAATGTTGCTCCCATGTTGTACTTTATTTTAATATAAAATATTAATTAGCTGGTGGTGTATAGTTTTCAGGTGGATTCGAATTTGTGTGTCTGTATTGTGAACTTTTGTGACTTCATATATTTGAATATATGTATTGTAAGGCACTTCTGGCCAGGCTCACTTGTTGTTTTAATGCTGTGAGGAGATTGACGTGCTGCAGTGTCCTGTGTACTAATGCTGCTGCATTATTTGTGCATTTATTTCATTCAGAAATAAATACGCCACTGTCGCTACAGTTCGGCCAAAGTGACACACCAAGTCCCTGTGTCCTACTCCATTTCACAACACACAACGCAGAGCCAGACCGGTTACATTGGTGCCGTGACCCAGATTGACGTCGTGGACCAACACCAGCTTGGTCACCGGAGGTTGTTGGACGACAGAACAACGACGAACGAAAAAAAAAGGTTTCCTTAAGAGGGTTACATTGGAGTGACTTTGTCACGGTTCAAGGACATTAGGGGGATTTGGTTTATTTATTTTTTTGTTTCATTTTCTTATAAAGAAAAGAAATGTACAGTGTCAAATGAAGGAAAGGAATACAGTACTTTCCGTGGTTTATTGAGTCAGTATTTTCATTGTTTTTTTTTTACTTAAGAAAAATGGATTCCAATGTTGAAAATGGGACTGCTATTCGTACTGTTGATTCTATTTCCGGGAGGGGGGCACAGATGTTCACCTCTCCAGTTGCTGATTCGGGGAGGGGAACACAGTTATTGAGCTCTTTTGGGAGGGGAACACAGCTAGTGAACTCTTTTGGGAGGGGGGTACAGTTGTTTACGTGGGAGATAGAGTACTGCTCGCCAATAAAGGCGAAAGGGGAAAGAAGAAACTTGCGGATAAGTGGGAACCGACTGTTTATACTGTCATGGACAGCAAACCGCAGACTCATATCTACAAGTTGGTAGATGACAAAGGGAACGCAAAGGTGGTACATCGCAACCTTATCATGGATATCAGCTTCCTACCTGTGGAGTCTGCTGATGGAGGATTGGCAGGATCGGAGGACAGTTTTGGTGATTCAGAGGACGAGTTCCACATTGAGGATCTCATCGACTCTTTGAATGAGGAGGGTTCGATGGATAGGGCAAGCGCATGGGTTCTGAGTGGGGCGGAGGAAGCTGCCAGCCTCCGGTCCTGTGACGAAGCTGATGCGGATGAAGATCAGTCTGATGCGGGGCATGATCCGTCTGATGCGGGGTCGGAGCAGTCGGCTGCACCAGATACAGCGTCAGTGATTGACGTGAGTAGTGTCCAGTCGTTTCACCCAGTCACAGTGCCAGCAGTTGACACATCAGACACAGTGCCGATGGTTGCCGCAGGCCATGTCCCAACAGTTATCCCTGACGCAATGTCACCGGTTGGGGAATGGGGCAGAGTAGGCCAGGCACCACCTAAGCAGGAAGACGGTGTGGTCAGGACACGTGTTGGCAGGGTTGTTGGGAAAGTCAACCGTCTGATCGAAACGATGGCTCAAAAGCCGTGTGACATGACTACCTCATTTGGTTAGAGATCAAGGACTCTTTTTGCCCTGTTCTGTTCAAAAGGGGTTGATTTGTGTCTTTTCCACTGTTGTTTTGAGTATTTGCTTTACACTGTGTCTCACTAAGATGGTGTGCTTATGTATGCTTACGACTATGGTTTGGGACTTGGGTAGGCCGGGTGGTTTGGTGTACACGGCACCAGACAATTCTAGGAGGGACTAAGGCCTGTACGCCCTTTGATTTCTCTGAACCTGTTTCCCAGGTAGCTTTTGAGCTGGATGTAAAGATTAGATATTTATGTGAACCCGTGCCAGTAAGCCAGTATTGGTTGTCCCTGTAAGTGTTATGTACTGGCAGCCGCTCAGGATTTTGGTGTAATTCAGGAGGGGTGAATGTAGCAGGTACATAAGATGTATGTATGCATTCCACCAAAATTCCCTCATGTTTTATTTATTACTTGTATTTCGTGATATATTCTGTAAATAGATCGTTCGGGAGCTTTTGTTATTTTATTTTGAAGTTTCGATCGTGACGTCATTTTACAGTTCGGCCAAAGTGACACACCAAGTCCCTGTGTCCTACTCCATTTCACAACACACAACGCAGAGCCAGACCGGTTACATTGGTGCCGTGACCCAGATTGACGTCGTGGACCAACACCAGCTTGGTCACCGGAGGTTGTTGGACGACAGAACAACGACGAACGAAAAAAAAAGGTTTCCTTAAGAGGGTTACATTGGAGTGACTTTGTCACGGTTCAAGGACATTAGGGGGATTTGGTTTATTTATTTTTTTGTTTCATTTTCTTATAAAGAAAAGAAATGTACAGTGTCAAATGAAGGAAAGGAATACAGTACTTTCCGTGGTTTATTGAGTCAGTATTTTCATTTTTTTTTTTTTACTTAAGACAAAATGGATTCCAATGTTGAAAATGGGACTGCTATTCGTACTGTTGATTCTATTTCCGGGAGGGGGGCACAGATGTTCACCTCTCCAGTTGCTGATTCGGGGAGGGGAACACAGCTATTGAGCTCTTTTGGGAGGGGAACACAGCTAGTGAACTCTTTTGGGAGGGGGGTACAGTTGTTTACGTGGGAGATAGAGTACTGCTCGCCAATAAAGGCGAAAGGGGAAAGAAGAAACTTGCGGATAAGTGGGAACCGACTGTTTATACTGTCATGGACAGCAAACCGCAGACTCATATCTACAAGTTGGTAGATGACAAAGGGAACGCAAAGGTGGTACATCGCAACCTTATCATGGATATCAGCTTCCTACCTGTGGAGTCTGCTGATGGAGGATTGGCAGGATCGGAGGACAGTTTTGGTGATTCAGAGGACGAGTTCCACATTGAGGATCTCATCGACTCTTTGAATGAGGAGGGTTCGATGGATAGGGCAAGCGCATGGGTTCTGAGTGGGGCGGAGGAAGCTGCCAGCCTCCGGTCCTGTGACGAAGCTGATGCGGATGAAGATCAGTCTGATGCGGGGCATGATCCGTCTGATGCGGGGTCGGAGCAGTCGGCTGCACCAGATACAGCGTCAGTGATTGACGTGAGTAGTGTCCAGTCGTTTCACCCAGTCACAGTGCCAGCAGTTGACACATCAGACACAGTGCCGATGGTTGCCGCAGGCCATGTCCCAACAGTTATCCCTGACGCAATGTCACCGGTTGGGGAATGGGGCAGAGTAGGCCAGGCACCACCTAAGCAGGAAGACGGTGTGGTCAGGACACGTGTTGGGAAAGTCAACCGTCTGATCGAAACGATGGCTCAAAAGCCGTGTGACATGACTACCTCATTTGGTTAGAGATCAAGGACTCTTTTTGCCCTGTTCTGTTCAAAAGGGGTTGATTTGTGTCTTTTCCACTGTTGTTTTGAGTATTTGCTTTACACTGTGTCTCACTAAGATGGTGTGCTTATGTATGCTTACGACTATGGTTTGGGACTTGGGTAGGCCGGGTGGTTTGGTGTACACGGCACCAGACAATTCTAGGAGGGACTAAGGCCTGTATGCCCTTTGATTTCTCTGAACCTGTTTCCCAGGTAGCTTTTGAGCTGGATGTAAAGATTAGATATTTATGTGAACCCGTGCCAGTAAGCCAGTATTGGTTGTCCCTGTAAGTGTTATGTACTGGCAGCCGCTCAGGATTTTGGTGTAATTCAGGAGGGGTAAATTTAGCAGGTACATAAGATGTATGTATGCATTCCTGTATGCATTTTTGCTGGAATAATAATAATCCTTACAAAAACAATAGGGATCCAACCTGTTGGCTTGGACCCCTAACAACCTGTTGGCTTGGACCCCTAACTAGAACTGCAAGCAGTTATGCAGGGGTCCAAGAAGTGTGCATTTCGCCGGCACAACGCGAAGCATGTGTTCAAAACAAATGGGCTTGGCCTATGCCAAAAAATGCAACTGACTCCAGTGAATCTGTGGATATAAAGGTTTTGACTGTGGGAGGTTCGTTGTGGGAGTTATAGCCCAAAACGCGTTTTCAGAACATTCCATTGGCCAGTTAGGAGATATATTATTTGGTCGTCTTTTTGCGCCCCCTTGTGGCGAAATTTTCCAAAGACAATTTTCCTTTGCCAAATCACTCCCGCCCACATTAATAATTCTCGGCAATATTTTTTATATAGACTCGGGTTTGCCCCTTGATGGTTCCCTTATAGTTTGAAGAACATTCCTTGGGTCAATTAGAAGATATACAATTTCCTCGTTTATTGCGCCCCCTAATGGCGAAATATTCCGATTTTTTTATTGTAAGCCATTAAGGGTAGCACCGACATGTGTCTAAAATTTGGACTTGATCCGATGTCTAATTTTGCTGTGGTCACACTTTTAGGATTAGCATGTCGGAATAATAATAACTAGAACTGCAAGCAGTTATGCAGGGGTCCAAGAAGTGTGCATTTCGCCGGCACAACGCGACAAGAAATGTGCATTTCGCCGGCACAACGCGAAGCATGTGTTCAAAACGCTACCCTGAACCTTTGGATACAAAGGATTTGACTGTGGTAGGAGTAGCGAGAAGTCAGTGTAGCGTTTTCGCGGCGAAATTTTGTAGAAGATATACAATTATTGCGCCCCCTAATGGCGAAATATTCCGATTTTTTTATTGTAAGCCATTAAGGGTAGCACCGACATGTGTCTAAAATTTGGACATGATCCGATGTCTAATCTAATTTTTGGAATTTCTGCCTTTCGCCGTAAAACGTTGCTAATAAACAAATATTCTAAACGCTACCGTTTCGTCGTCGAAGGTCGGATCAAAAATGTGTTCCATGCATTCTTTTCGTGTGCCTCTGAAGATGTCGTGTGCAAGGTTTAGTGTCGATTGGTCACGAAATGTGGGAGGAGTAGGGAAAAAACAGTTTTGCGGTTTTCGCGATTTAGCGAAAAATATTCATAGACGCAAATGGGCGTGGCCTATGCCAAAAGATGCAGCAGACTCCAGTGAATATGTGGGTACAAGTTTTTGACTGTGAAAGATTCGGTGTGGAAGTTATAGTCCCAAACGCGTCTTTCCTAGGTATAGCGCCACCTAGTGACCGGCGTGTCTGGATTTTGTTATCTGAGTAGCGGTGCCGGACCTGGATCTAGTCATGCAATTGGCGTGTCGGCACCATTTACGGTTTGGGCTGTGGGCCCACTTTTAGCGCGGGAAGTATAATAAAAACTAGAACTGCAAGCAGTTATGCAGGGGTCCAAGAAGTGTGCATTTCGCCGGCACAACGCGACAAGAAATGTGCATTTCGCCGGCACAACGCGAACCAAGTATTCAAAACGCTACCGTGAACAACCTGTGGATATAAAGGTTTTGACTGTGAGAGGTTCAGTGTGGGAGTTTCGGCCCCAAACGCATTTTCCGCTACCGTTTAGTGTTCGACGGTTGGATCAAAATAGTTTTTACTGATTTGCAACGCAAAACATATATTCAAAACGCTACCGTTTCGTCAACGATGGTCGGATCAAAATAGTTTTGCTGATTTCTTGTAGTGTGCGTCTGAAGATGTCGTGTGCAAAGTTTGGTGTCAATTGGGCAAGAAATGTGGGAGGAGTAGCGAAAAGGCAGTTTAGCTGTTTTTGCGATTTTGCATAAAGAAAATACTGACGCAAATGGGCCTGGCCTATGCCAAAAGATGCAGCTGACTCCAGTGAATCTTTGCGTATAACGTTTTTGACTGTGGGAGCTTCGGTGTGGGAGTTATAGCCTAAAACGCGTTTTCAGAACATTCCATTGGCCAAATAGGAGATATATTATTTCATCGTTTTTTGGCGCCGCCCTGTTGGCGAAATTTTCCAAAGACAATTTTCCTTTGCCAAATAACTCCCGCCTACATTATTAATTCTTGGCCATATTTTTTATATAGACTCGGGTTTGCCCCTTGATGGTTCCCTTATAGTTTGAAGAACATTCCTTTGGCCAATTAGAAGATATACAATTTCCTCGTTTATTGCGCCCCCTAATGGCGAAATATTCCGAATTCTTTATTGAACGCCACTAAGGGTAGCACCGACATGTGTCTAAAATTTGGACTTGATCCGACGTCTACTTTTGGTATTCTTTGAATTTTTGCGTTTCGACGTAAAACGTAGCCAATAAACAAATATTCAAAACGCTACCGTTTCGTCGTCGAAGGTCGGATAAAAAAACTGTTGATGATTCCTTTGCGTGTGCGTCGGAAGATGTCGGGTGGAAAGTTTGGTGTTGATTGGTCAAGAAATGTGGGAGGAGTAGGGAAAAAACAGTTTTGCGGTTTTCGCGAATTAGCGAAAAATATTCATAGACGCAAATGGGCGTGGCCTAGCCCAAAAGATGCAGCAGACTCCAGTGCATCTGTGGGTATAACGTTTTTGACTGTGGGAGGTTCGGTGTGGGAGTTATAGCCCCAAACGCGTATTCCTTGGTATAGCGCCACCTAGTGGCCGGCATGTCTGGATTTTGTCGTCTGCGTAGTCGCCACGGATCTTGATCTAGTCATGCATTTGGCATGTCTGCACCATTTACGGTTTGGGCTGTGGGCACACTTTTAGGGAGGTAAGTATAAAAATAACTAGAACTGCAAGCAGTTATGCAGGGGTCCAAGAAGTGTGCATTTCGCCGGCACAACGCGACAAGAAATGTGCATTTCGCCGGTACAACGCGAAGCATGTGTTCAAAACGCTACCCTGAACCTGTGGATACAAAGGATTTGACTGTGGTAGGAGTAGCGAGAAGTCAGTGTAGCGTTATCGCGGCGAAATTTTGTAGAAGATATACAATTTCCTCGTTTATTGCGCCCCCTAACGGCGAAATTGTCCGAAATTTTTATCGAACGTCATTAAGGTTAGCACCAACATGTGTGTAGAATTTGGACTCGATCCGATGTCTAATTTTGGATTTTCTTTGGATTTTTGATTTTCCACGTCTAATTTAGCTAATATACCAATATTCAAAATGCTATCGTTTCGTCGTCGAAGGTCGGATCAAAAAACTGTATATGATTCCTTTGCGTGTGCGTCTGAAGATGTAGTGTGCAAAGTTTTGTGTCGATTGGTCAAGAAATGTGGGAGGAGTAGCGAAAAAACAGTTTTGCGGTTTTCGCGATTTTGCGAAAAAAAATTATAGACGCAAATGGGCGTGGCCTATGCCAAAAGATGCAGCAGACTCCAGTGAATCTGTGTGTACGAGGTTTTGAATGTGGGAGGTTCGGTGTGGGAGTTATAGCCCCAAACGCGTCTTTCCTTGGTATAGCGCCACCTAGTGGCCGGCGTGTCTGGATTTTGTCGTCTGCTTAGAACTCAGGGCCCTGGATCTAGTCATGCAATTGGCGTGTCGGCACCATTTACGGTTTGGGCTGTGGACCCACTTCTAGGGGGGAATAATAATAACGAACTGCAAGCAGTTATGCAGGGGTCCAAGAAGTGTGCATTTCGCCGGCACAACGCGAAGCATGTGTTCAAAAATTGAGAAACAGCGTATGCCAAAAGATGCAGCTGACTCCAGTGAATCTGTGGATATAAAGGTTTTGACTGTGGGAGGTTCGGTGTGGGAGTTATAGCCCCAAACGCGTTTTCAGAACATTCCATTGGCAAATTAAGAGACATACAATGTCGTAGTTTTTTGGCGCCGCCTTGTGGCGAAGTTTTCCGAACACAATTTTCCTTTTCCAAATAACTCCCGCCCAGATTAATAATTCTTGGCCATATTTTTTATATAGACTCGGGATTGCCCCTTGATGGTTTCCCTCGAGTTTAAAGAACATTCCTCAGGCCAATTAGAAGATAAACAATTTCCTCGTTTATTGCGCCCCCTTATGGCGAAATATTCCGATGTTTTCTTTGAACGCCAGTAGGGGTAGCATCAACATGTGTTAAAAATTTGGACTTGATCCGATGTCTAATTTTTTTTTTTTTTGTTTTTTTTGCGTTTCGACGTAAAACGTAGCTAATAAACAAATATTCAAAACGCTACCGTTTCTTAATCGAAGGTCGGATCAAAAAAGTGTTCATTGATTTCTTTTCGTGTTCGTCTGACGATGTCGTGTGCAAAGTTTGGTGTCGATTGGTCAAGAAATGTGGGAGGAGTAGGAATAAAACAGTTTTGCGGTTTAATGCGAAAAAAATTATCGACGCAAATGGGCGTGGCCTATGTCAAAAGATGCAGCAGACTCCAGTGCATCTGTGGGTATAAAGTTTTGGACTGTGGGAGGTTCGGTGTGGGAGTTATATCCCCAAACGCGTATTTCTTGGTATAGCGCCACCTAGGGACCGGCGTATCTGGATTTTGTCATCTGAGTAGCGGTGCCGATTCTGGATCTAGTCATGCAATTGGCGCGTGTGCACCATTTACGGTTTGAGCTGTGGTCCCACTTTCAAGCCAGTAAGTATAATAAAAATCCTTACAAAAACAATAGGGATCCAACCTGTTGGCTTGGACCCCTAATAAAAATAATCCTTACAAAAACAATAGGGATCCAACCTGTTGGCTTGGACCCCTAACTAGAACTGCAAGCAGTTATGCAGGGGTCCAAGAAATGTGCATTTCGCCGGCACAACGCGAAGCATGTGTTCAAAAATTGAGAAACGGCGTATGCCAAAAGATGCAGCTGACTCCAGTGAATCTGTGGATATAAAGGTTTTGACTGTGGGAGGTTCGGTGTGGGAGTTATAGCCCCAAACGCGTTTTCAGAACATTCCATTGGCAAATTAAGAGACATACAATGTCGTAGTTTTTTGGCGCCGCCTTGTGGCGAAGTTTTCCGAACACAATTTTCCTTTTCCAAATAACTCCCGCCCAGATTAATAATTCTTGGCCATATTTTTTATATAGACTCGGGATTGCCCCTTGATGGTTTCCCTCGAGTTTAAAGAACATTCCTCGGGCCAATTAGAAGATAAACAATTTCCTCGTTTATTGCGCCCCCTTATGGCGAAATATTCCGATGTTTTCTTTGAACGCCAGTAGGGGTAGCATCGACATGTGTTAAAAATTTGGACTTGATCCGATGTCTAATTTTTTTTTAAATTTTTTTTTTTGCGTTTCGACGTAAAACGTAGCTAATAAACAAATATTCAAAACGCTACCGTTTCTTAATCGAAGGTCGGATCAAAAAAGTGTTCATTGATTTCTTTTCGTGTTCGTCTGACGATGTCGTGTGCAAAGTTTGGTGTCGATTGGTCAAGAAATGTGGGAGGAGTAGGGAAAAAACAGTTTTGCTTTTTTTGTGAAAAAAATTATCGACGCAAATGGGCGTGGCCTATGTCAAAAGATGCAGCAGACTCCAGTGAATATGTGGGTACAAGTCTTTGACTGTGGGTTGTTCGGTGTGGGAGTTATAGCCCCAAACGCGTATTCCTTGGTAAAGCGCCACCTAGTGACCGACGTGTCTGGATTTTGTCGTCTGCGTAGTCCCCACAGATCTGGATCTAGTCATGCATTTGGCGTGTCTGCACCATTTACGGTTTGGGCTGTGGGCACACTTTTAGGGAGGTAAGTATAAAAAAAAAAATCCTTACAAAAACAATAGGGGTCCAACCTGTTGGCTTGGACCCCTAATAAAAATAATCCTTACAAAAACAATAGGGATCCAACCTGTTGGCTTGGACCCCTAACTAGAACTGCAAGCAGTTATGCAGGGGTCCAAGAAATGTGCATTTCGCCGGCACAACGCGAAGCATGTGTTCAAAAATTGAGAAACGGCGTATGCCAAAAGATGCAGCTGACTCCAGTGAATCTGTGGATATAAAGGTTTTGACTGTGGGAGGTTCGGTGTGGGAGTTATAGCCCCAAACGCGTTTTCAGAACATTCCATTGGCAAATTAAGAGACATACAATGTCGTAGTTTTTTGGCGCCGCCTTGTAGCGAAGTTTTCCGAACACAATTTTCCTTTTCCAAATAACTCCCGCCCAGATTAATAATTCTTGGCCATATTTTTTATATAGACTCGGGATTGCCCCTTGATGGTTTCCCTCGAGTTTAAAGAACATTCCTCAGGCCAATTAGAAGATAAACAATTTCCTCGTTTATTGCGCCCCCTTATGGCGAAATATTCCGATGTTTTCTTTGAACGCCAGTAGGGGTAGCATCGACATGTGTTAAAAATTTGGACTTGATCCGATGTCTAATTTTTTTTTTTTTTTTTTTTTTTTGCGTTTCGACGTAAAACGTAGCTAATAAACAAATATTCAAAACGCTACCGTTTCTTAATCGAAGGTCGGATCAAAAAAGTGTTCATTGATTTCTTTTCGTGTTTGTCTGACGATGTCGTGTGCAAAGTTTGGTGTCGATTGGTCAAGAAATGTGGGAGGAGTAGGAAAAAAACAGTTTTGCGGTTTAATGCGAAAAAAATTATCGACGCAAATGGGCGTGGCCTATGTCAAAAGATGCAGCAGACTCCAGTGAATATGTGGGTACAAGTCTTTGACTGTGGGTTGTTCGGTGTGGGAATTATAGCCCCAAACGCGTATTCCTTGGTATAGCGCCACCTAGTGACCGACGTGTCTGGATTTTGTCGTCTGCGTAGTCCGAAGAGACCTGGATCTAGTCATGCAATTCGCGTGTCGGCACCATTTACGGTTTGGGCTGTGGGCCCACTTTTAGGGAGGTAAGAATAATGCAAGCAGTTATGCAGGGGTCCAAGAAATGTGCATTTCGCCGGCACAACGCGACAAGAAATGTGCGTTTCGCCGGCACAACGCAAAGCATGTGTTCAAAACGCTACCCTGAACCTGTGGATACAAAGGATTTGACTGTGGTAGGAGTAGCGAGAAGTCAGTGTAGCGTTTTCGCGGCGACATTTTGTAGAAGATATACAATTTCCTCGTTTATTGCGCCCCCTAACGGCGAAATTGTCCGAAATTTTTATCGAACGTCATTAAGGTTAGCACCAACATGTGTGTAGAATTTGGACTCGATCCGATGTCTAATTTTGGATTTTTTTGGATTTTAAATTTTCCACGTCTAATTTTGCTAATAAACAAATATTCAAAACTCTACCGTTTCGTCGTCGAAGGTAGAGTAGAGAAGTTTTGCGGTTTTCGCGATTTTGCGAAAAAAAATTATAGACGCAAATGGGCGTGGCCTATGCCAAAAGATGCAGCAGACTCCAGTGAATATGTGGCTACAAGTTTTTGACTGTGGGAGGTTCGGTGTGGGAGTTATAGCCCCAAACGCGTATTCCTTGGTATAGCGCCACCTAGGGACCGGCGTGTCTGGATTTTGTTATCTGAGTAGCGGTGCCGGACCTGGTTCTAGTCATGTAATTGGCGCGTGTGCACCATTTATGGTTTGGGCTGTGGTACCACTTTCAGGGCGGGAAGAAGAAAAATCCTTACAAAAGCAATAGGGATCCAACCTGTTGGTTTGGACCCCTAATAATCCTTACAAAAACAATAGGGATCCAACCTGTTGGCTTGGACCCCTAATAAGAAAAATCCTTACAAAAACAATAGGGATCCAACCTGTTGGCTTGGACCCCTAATAAAAAAAATCCTTACAAAAACAATAGGGATCCAACCTGTTGGCTTGGACCCCTAATAAGAAGAATCGCTACAAAAACAATAGGGATCCAATCTGTTGGCTTGGACCCCTAAAAAGAAAAATCCTTACAAAAACAATAGGGATCCAACCTGTTGGCTTGGACCCCTAATAATCCTTACAAAAACAATAGGGATCCAACCTGTTGGCTTGGACCCCTAATTAAAAATTAAGATTGTCTGCAAGCTTGCATGGATTTGGATAGCTCTAATTGTCTTCATGTATCCGTATGCTGTATAAATGTGGGGGGTTTGGGTTGTCCTATTTTATCAATTCTTATGTTCTCGTCTGGTTCGTATGCTCTCCTCCGTTTGTTTAGGTTATTATTTTCTAAGTTACCGACATCATTTATTGATGGTAATATTGATTTCAAATTCTCTGCATTTTTTCATAATTACGTTCCATGGCTCTCCGTCATATTTATCTTCAAGATATTTGTTATGGTGACTCGATCCTAACAACAGAAAACATTTCATTGAACATATTACATACTTTTTCTGGTATGGGATATCTTCTGTTTGTGTTCTATTTAAATTGACCTCTAGATCATATTCCTGCTGTGTCCGTTCTTTTAAGCAAAATTCAAAATCCTATTTAGTATTTACGACATATACTGCATCCTTACTATTTTTGCTACACAAATAAGTTATTTGCCTCCATTTGTTTTACATTAAAGTCGACCCATTAATATCACCTATTTTCTTTTGCTTGCCTGAACAACTGGTCTGTTGTTCTTAGCCTAATGCGTTCACTGGGATCAGGTTTATATTGTTTTAGGGTCTTAGCTGTTCAGTGGTGACCCGTGCTTTCAATTTTATTACCCTCCCGAATGGTTGTCTGCTCTACAAGAGTCTTTAAGATCTTAGTCGTCATAGTTTCTGAATTCACCATTGATATTGCGGTTGCCAGTGTTTCTATATTATCCTCTTTAGGTATTATCATTGTCATTATCATCTCTACTTTTGCTAGTATTGTTGTTAATTTTATCTTATTCTGAGCAGTTGCTGCTATACCATTTGTTGCTAGTTTGTTTATTAGATCAATCATGACTGTTATTTCTCTAATTGGAGTTACATTAGTGTTTGCTAGTATTGTCGCTTCCTCTCTAATAGAAGTTACATTAGTGATTGCTAATATTGTGCTAAATCCCTGATATCAGAAGTTTCATTAGTCTTACGTGCATTTAGAGTTGAATTTAATCTATTAGTGGTTACCAATGAATTTTTCCCATTATCTCTAACTGGAGGTTGATCTATTTTATCGGTGACTGTGGTTACATTTACTTTGTCATTATCTGAAGTTTTTAGTGGATTGCATTGATCAATTTTAACGACCTTACCCGGTCGATTTTTCATTATACAAGGGTCTTCTGCTTCTAATGTAAAATTGAATGTTCTTTCTGACACTACTTTAAGAAGCATATATCCTCTCATACTTAATTTATACTCGCTGTTATAATCCCATGTTTTTTCTGACTTTACTGTTAAACACCATTTCATTGGTTTAGGTTGAATATGTACTTCACACCGACTTTTCCTATGCGCTAGTTCAGGGGTGGCCAACCTGCGGCTCGCGAGCCGCATGTGGCTCTTTGCCTCGTTTCGTGCGGCTCTTCAGTTCACATCAAATTTTGTGTTAATTTTTTTTTTTTTTAATATATATATATATTTTAATCCTTTTTTTTTTTGTATGTGTGTCCATGTTCGCAAACGTTTTAATTGATGACGCAAAATAACGTTCACAAACGTTTGGTGTTGATGCAACATAAAATGGCCTGCTCAGCTTGGAGGAGCTGTCACGTTAAAATTGTACCGGGGGCGAAAATTGTACCGGCCTACGTCATCAGTTGTTGACAAATTCCAAACCTGCCTGGCAATAGACGACGCAATCGTTTGTTGCCTGGCAACGGGCGATCGCGTCGAATGACGTAGGAAGGTTCTTGAACATTCGCAAACTTTCATGCTTGTTCATTGCACTCCTTCATTGAGCGTGACAAGACAGGTTTTTGAAACCTGCTTTAAACACTCAGTTTACTAGCTAA
This sequence comes from Gadus chalcogrammus, assembly GCF_026213295.1. Classification (NCBI taxonomy): domain Eukaryota; kingdom Metazoa; phylum Chordata; class Actinopteri; order Gadiformes; family Gadidae; genus Gadus; species Gadus chalcogrammus. Next base: position 332,762 of record NW_026613505.1, on the reverse strand, counting down.
ATTCGATTAAACAATTCAATACAATACAAATATAAAGTAAAAACAAGTGTTATCTAGCGATCCGTTATCTGTATTATGTTATTTGGTGTTCGGCAACATAAGCGCGAATGGTTTTTGAAACCTGCTTTAAACACTTAGTTTACTAACTAAATTCGATTAATGACATGATGTGCTGTGTCATTTCCTTGATGAGGATGCTCTGCTCCTCCTCATACCGTTTAAGTAGCATCATTCGGTCAAAGAGTGACCTTTTCAATCTGAATGAGTTGCCTGTAGGTAGAGGAAAGTGATGGAAATATGAAAAAGGAATACTTTTTTTGATAACATTACAAACCCACAGAGAAAGAGAGAGAGACAGAGCGATAGAGACAGACAGACAGAGTGTGAGAGAGAGACAGAGACTACTGTACTCAAACAGTCATGCCAATAAAGCATTTGAGAGGGGGGATTATGTTTATGTTTTAGTCAGAAGGGAAAACATCATACCATCTTCACGTCTCTCCCATGGCAGGATGTAGCCCTCCGTCAAATTGCAGGCCAAGTCCTCATCAATTTCATCTTCTTCAGATGCGTTGTACTGCAAGACCTTTTCTCTTAGTTTTTTTTTTTAAATCTCTAAGTTTTCTTCGCTTGCTGTGTCTTGTCTGGTTGCTATCTGCAAAGTGAAACAATAGCCTAAAAAACTGTCATGCACACCATTTTTTATTTTTTTTTATTTTGTAATGTGCCATTACAATAGCGATCAACAAACCATGCTGACGATAGAGGTCCTGCTTCTTGTGTAGGAGGGTTACTGTGATGGTCTCTATTTCTGCCCTGAGGTCCTCTGTACACCCTTGTGTGTAGACTCGATCTAAATAGGTAAGACAGTCAGTGATCATTTCATTTTCCAATTTATATCCACTTTATGTTTGAATAGTTGTTGTTGCAATGTGCTTGATTTACCTGTGACTGCCCATTGCTGGACATCAAACACCCACTGCTCTATGATTTGCTGAGTGAGGTTTTGCTTTTGCTGAAAGTCACTGAGGCTGGCAGCTTCCAGTTTTGCCCTCTCTGAGACCTTGAAAACACAAAAAAAAAGGTAAAACAATTTCATGCCATCTTCCAGCAAAAAAAGGCGTTCATCAGATCTTTATCAATGAGCTTACTGTGACGTATCTCTGGGCCAAAGCTTTGTGGAGGTTCTCTGTCTTTTTTCTGTTCCAACCCATGGCCTGTTGCGTCAGCATATTTTCTCTCCCTAATTTAAACATAAATAAATCCACATGCTGGATAGGACAGATTCACATTGGAAAGGCAATTGCAGTTGAAAAAATCTGATGGACATGACTTGTTCTAAAAGTGTGTGTAATAACATAAAATAATAATACTATAATAAGTCTGTCTTAAGAGCGTTCTCTTCAGTTTATGGTGTCAGTGTATTGTGTCATAACATTAAATGTGCTATACCAACCTGCTTTTGTCATGTATTTTGTGATAAGAGCTGCCCTGGAGAGAAAGCTGTTCACCTAGATGTAAAGACAATACATTAATTAAATTATCCCTATATAAACTGTCAAAAATTACATTAAAAAAAACATAATAGATCCTGTCTTTGATTCAAAGCATTTTGTGAATACATAGGCCAGTCATACAGCATGTTTGATTTTCTGAAGCTGCAATAGAGTAACTGTTCTCCACATTCCCTGCAGATGTGCATCATCATTCGCATGATGTGAATGAGTCCTAAGAGTCCTATGTCCACTGTTTCAATAATGACAGTAATAGCATACTTGTTCAACTTCCTCTCCAACTGTGTTCCCTGCTCCATCCTGATTTCTGCCACCCCATCTCACCTGCAACATAGTGTTTTACCATTCATTTCATTGCACTTTTAATGTTAATGTTAAAAGTGCAATGTAAAGCATTATTATTATTTCAGGTACCTCGCATTTTGCTGTATGTGCTTTGGCGTGCATTACACTGAGAAATGGTCTCATATGCATCAAAGGCTGAAGATCTGGAAACTCATCAACCACTTTGCTTAGGTAGGGCCAGTACCTACAAAACGAGAGCAACATTAGTGGGTATTACGCATGTTGCAACACATTTTGCTGGGACATCAATCTAAAACCACGATCCTGACTTAAATACTGAGGTACTTGTAATTTAATATACAGTAGGTTGACAAAGAGAAATTACCTGCAGACAACATCCATGCAGAAGAAAGTGACATTTGCCCTCTCTCCCAATTCTTTCTGCAAAAACATGGGGTATGCAAATATTTCACCACAGTAGTGGTTCAGTCCTCGCAATAATATCCCATGTCTGATTGATAAGGGACAATATGGATAATCATCAACTTACACACAAAGAGTTGCTCAAAACCTAACACACACTCACATTTCTTGATTTTTTACTGTACATCAAATATGACATTCAGATGTATGTGTCCACAACATGAGTGGCAAATGGCACTGAACAATAACATTCTTCTGACATACCAACATACCTGCAGACTGCCACCTGTATGCCCTCTTCATCAATTTTTGAGGAAGATTTCTTTGAGGCCTCCTTACTTGCCCTGAACCTTGACACCCCACATGTCCCATTGTCATTTGCCTGTGAAGTCAGCTGTTACTCATTTGGACTAGAAACACACATACATAAACAGATTGTGGTATGCAGAATCAAACGTACTCTTGCCCCGCTGCTTCCTCTGATATTCTCCTGAAAGGCCAGAACTTCATCGTCTTTGGCTATGAACAAGCCCTCATATAAAGTGGGTTCCTCAGTTCTGTGCATTGCAAATTATCACAAAATGCCTATTTAACTAACGACACATTACATGAAACTATTTCAATGACAATGTTGTTGTTCAAATAGCTACATTAACGTCTGTGTAATATTTACATACCCCCTTCATTTTTTGAAACGATAATGTTTCCGGTTGCCATCACAGCATACTGCCAACATATCAGGTTGACATGCTGGACAGCAAAAAGGGTCAACTTCAGACATTGTGTCCTCTGTGTGCTTGCATAAGCAATATTCAAAGTAGCTCTTCTGGAACATATCTGCACAGATTTTCCCTGGCTATGAAAGGAAAAAATAAATCTATTAGGATTTCAAAAAAATAAACATACCCACAAAATTACAAATACAGTCCTAATTGTGTGTTACAATACGATTCAGGCAGACTTACCCTTCCTCCTCGAACAGACTGGTGCTCCAGAAGCTTTAAAAAAGCTGCCAACTTCATGTTTGAAAATGCCTCAAAAACATCAAACGAATATAAAGTCTGGCAGTTGGTAGTGCTTGGCCAGTAATTATACTGTAGAAGGTCCTTTACCCCTGGAGTCCATTCTGTTGTGCAGCAAGAGCAGACCTTTCGGGGTAAACACATCTCGTATCGTCCTGTGAAAAAAACACATGACACTAAGGATGTTTCACAGACACAATTGTGGTAAAGTTGATTGATAATAGTCAGTATTTGACATGAAATTTAACGTTTGGTAATTGCTGGTATATTGATGAATTGAAGTTTGCCGTGCTTGCAGATGTTAAGTTGGGGTGCAAGTTCTGTGGTACTGAAACAAAAAGTGTGACTTCCAGGACATACCATTTATAGTGACCACTGCAATATGCCTCCCAGTGGTAACCTCAGCCTCTTCAGTGCACCAACATATTCAGGCATGAAAACGGGTCAGGGGTGAAAAAGGTGAGAAGGATATTATCCCTCTAGGGGGGTCCAATAGGGTCTAAATATCTTGCAAAACGTGAATCTTATAGTGTGGCCAGTCTTCCGACAGTGTGACATGTTAAATCGTGGTGGAATATCTGAGATTCGTGTTGTCTGAACGGTACGCACCGCTGGGTGACGAGTGGAAGACAGACTACGGAGAAGAGCGTCGCTAGCAATTGAAAACATCCGGGGCTGTAGCCCAGAAGAGTCCTTTTAAAACAGGGTTTGAGGGTTTCTCCCCCGAGGAAATTTGAAAATCGGGCTGATGAACATGCAATTGTCACGTAGTTTGAGAAGTAAAGGAAAGACAAATCGTCATGTCTGACTCACGTCGGGGCAGGCCTACTGAATAGGTTAATGTTTACGTTATGGATAGGAAAGTGCACCACATACAGCAGCCAAAATGAGACATTAGAAAAGCCTGTAGCCAAATAAACACTCATGCGCCTAGATGTCAAGTGGACCGGGTTGAATTCACTGCGGGTCTCCTGAATCAGTGCAAACTAGAGCAGCACTAAACAGCAATATCGACATGATGGGCTTTGCATAGAGAATAACATTTGCACGTTTTGCAACTAATGATTCTAAATTTGCCCATTAATGTACAAGTAAACAACGTACAAAGTAAATAAGGTCCAAAGTCAAACCGAGTAGCGTTTCCGGAAATGATTTTGTCAGACGGGGTTCTCAAACTATATGGGGCCGGGGACCCCCCCATAGGGCAGAAATTATTTCAAGGAACCGCAACACAAATGTAATCATATAGGCTCATGTCTATTTTTTCTGTTAGATGCTTTTGAACTCTTTTATGCTTCAATCATTCAGTGCCAATACCACAATAGTGTTAAATAAGCATTTTATAGTATTTTGTATTTTTTTATTGTACTTTACAATATGTAAATAGATTTTACTTTTTTATAAATGTGTGTATAAAAATTTTGCGCACACACACACACACACACACACACACACACACACACACACACACACACACACACACACACACACACACACACACACACACACACACACACACACACACACACACACACACACACACACAAACACACACACACAATACCCAACCCAAACAAAACCAGCAAAAACATGACACTGCAACATTGCCCAATGTTGTCACAATGGACATGGGACAACGGCAGAGGACATGTTTATTTCCAAATGTCTGCAAGGATTGGTTTACAAGAGAGATAGTAAAGTGGTGCAAAACAGTTAAATTATTCACCCACGTAAACACGTTACCTACTGTTACCAATGGTCCATCGTAACAAATCGCCTGCTCGGCATGCCATGCATATATGGATGAAGCTTTGAAGGGGACGCAAAACACAGCTTTGGCAACGCTGTTGAACGCTGCTTGGCCGTCATCACGCGTTTGCTGCCGAAAAGTTGAAATATTTCAACTCGAGCAGCATTTGACGCGCCGCAAAATACGTGAACGCGCCTGCAGCGCGGGCACGGGCGTGCTGCGCTGCAAATCAAATCTTGCCGCGCTCGAGCATGCGTTGACAGGTTGACGCAATGTTAACAGAGTTACTATTGGCCGAACATTAAAGCAGGGGGAGGGCTGAACACAATGCGCCTGTTTAATTGGCTTTTATTTAGTTATTTAGGTGCGAGATGTGAAGGTAAAGCCTGAGGGAGTTTGACGTAATGTAAAAGCCGAGTGTTCATTGGTTTAACGTTACGCCGACGGGAGTAATGACGACCGGCCCAACATTTTTTCCGTAAATACCGGTATGTTTATGTTGCAACAACAAGCTCTTCACAGACCCCCTGGCAACGCGCCGTAACAGATGATCGCTTCGTCCGTTGCCTGGCAACGGACGATCGCGTCGAATGACATGAACATTCGCGAACCTTCTATCTAACGATCCGTTATCTGTATTGTGCTATTTCGTCCTTGACCTGCTTTAAACACTCAGTTTGCTTGCTAAATGTGATTAAACAATTAAATACAATACAAATATAAAGTAAAAACAAGTGTTATCTAGCGATCCGTTAACTGTATTATATGATTTCGTCTTTGGCAAGAATGAGCGCGAATGTTTTTTGAAACCTGCCCGGCAACGGACGACGCGATCATCTGCTGACAGGCAGGTTTGGAATGGATTACGTATGGATGACGCGCCCGGTACAAATTTGGCAGCCGGTACAAATTTAGTGTGACACCTCCTCTTCGTGGCATTTCTGGCATGTTTCCTGTAATGCTCTCTGTGCCGAGAGTTTGGCATCTAGGAGTAATGATTTACTCCATAAATCTAGACAGATGTATGGAGTAAATCAACCATACATCTGTCAAAGAGGGATAACACCATATTTCCACCCGCTGGCATTTCGTGAATTATTATTTAACCATGACAACAGTGCAGTAAACAACAACCTGATGCACGTCTGGGTGATTTCTGACGTTTCTGAAGTCGGCTCGTGTCCACTTTCTTTTTTTTGACTGCACTCTTTCTCCTCTTTTTTTTTTGGAGGAAAGTGGGAGTCTCCCATTGCTGCCTACATGACAATAACAGCAACATTTTCAGATACAATATCAGACTGTAAAGTTATACTTACATACATTGGATTACTCAAACAACAGCAATGATAAAGTTCATACAAATGGAAAGCTGATGGAATTGGTCTCACCCGGGCCTCAAGGAGTAGCGCATTACTGATTTCAGAAGCCATATGGTCCCTGATCTCAACGGCATCAGAACAAACCTTCTGGTTTTTGAACATCGCTGGACAATTGACACACAATACAGATAAAATACAGGAGTGTGTGTCTATGTGTGTGTGTGTGTGTGTGTGTGTGTGTGTGTGTGTGTGTCTGTGTGTCTGTGAGTGTGAGAAAGAAAGTGTGAGAGAGAGAGTGAGAGAGAGAATGGCTCTTAAAAGTGCCTTCGTTTGTCTTTTTTGGAAAGCTATCTTGTAAATAATCTGTAACAAAGACAAAAAAACATAATTAGAATGATTTCTACATTCATTAACAAAAATTAGATGTATGATAGTGATTACTAGTTACATCTTAGTCAAAAAAATGCAGGGAATAAATAAAATAATCGAATCACCATTATTGTAATCGTCCGACCAACAAATTGCTCAATAACCATTCTTGTTATATTCTACACAAGAATGACTGAAGCACATGGGTGCACTTCCCAAAGGAGGAAGTGCGGTTGTGGTTGAGACAGCTCTCTGGCCACACCAACATGCCTTGCTCTTTGGTGTTGCAATAAACCAGGACTGTGCGTTTCCCTTTAGTGTTTATAATATAAATAGGACTCTTGACAAAATCTCACAGATTGGGGCTCGGATTCTGTTGTCAAATCTCTTTCAAAGTTTAGTTATACTACTCCGTGAATCAATGTTTCGATGAGATGTAGGCTACAACGAGGGCTGTACAGTATGGACTACAATTTATATCAAGGTATGATTTGAGGCATAGACGATAACGGTATTATAACACGGTATGTTCTTTTTATCTTCTAATTTCTATATAAATGCTTCTGAGGGGATATTAGCCAATCAGCGTTCACTCCCTGAGTGTCTCAGGTACTCTTTGCAAGGTTCATGACTGCGTCGAAGCGTCTGCGTGGTCACGGAGTTTAGATTCACAGAAGAATAACAGAACGTCAGCTCCCGCGATCCGACCCAAAGGATGAGGAACGCGGAACTAGTACCGACCGAATGGCTCCTAGGCTACTATTGTTTTAGCATTAATAATTACAACTGATCTAATTTACTTCAACTAGCTATAAGCAAATAGGAATCTTACCCGTCGTTGGCTAACCAGCCTTCCATACTGGCTTAGTGCAGGATGCCGTGCCTGGGATACAATCAATCCCCATCCATAAGGTGGTTTTGACCGCAAAGTGGAGGGATGGAGACAGAGTCTTCAATCACAATTGCCCATGCAGCCAAGGCAGTGCGTAATGGACACACCAGAGTAACTACAACAACAACAACAACAACTAAAATTTGACTCTGTGTGTGCAGGGGGTATATGATGGGGTGAATCTAAAGGTAATTCATCAGAGCTAAAAGTATCATATTATCAAATGTTAATATTCTATAAAAGTGTTGCAGCAGCAGTCATGGCATTTGAAAGGTAAACCCACCACTTCTGAATGTAAATTGAGACCTAGCATGTAGGATCCCTTCCCAGCAGATGTAGCGTTAATCCACCTATTGTCCTTAACTAAGGAGATGTGAAAATAAAATAAAAAATCACAATATTAAAACTTGCATTTTAAATATTTAGGCGATTCACTTCTGTGTTAACCGTTACTCATAATCATAATTCCCTTTATAATTCCACCCGATTGTCCTATACTCACTATTTAAATTGGGCGATCTAATCTTATTATATTCTACCTGTTGTTTTGTGTGAAGTAAGCTTTTGGTACCCCTTTGTGTATTCCATCACTCTAAGCAGGAGAGGATTCTCCCCTGCCTCTGTGGCCCTAACACACACGCGAGAGCAGGCTCAAAACACACACCCTTTTTTATTGTATTTTACTTATTTAATTTTAAATGACATTTGTCATTGTGGATAACATGAATTCATAAATTTGAATAATAATATTTTATCGTACTCATTCAGTCTAATTTTTAAGTATTAGACTGAATAGTAGTATATTTGTGTTGTTATCTTGGCACCTAGACCTCGTCAGGTCCAAACACCAAAACAACATCCACCTATCCACTGCGGAGTCCAAGGTTTGGGTAAGCTGAGCTCCTCTTTTGAGGAGTGCAACTGTGTTTACCCTGAATTCTTCTAATAAGAATCCCCAGCGCTGGTAGCCCCCTGGACTTCCGTGGACGAGCGGTGTGCATGTTATTGACAACATTAAAAGCTAATTGTTCATTTTATGGAGTCTAGATAATTACCCTTAAAACCTGTGATTACCATGTAGTTCCAATACTTTGATACTGGGCTCTCCATTGATTGCCCTACCCTCTCTCTTTGTGTCCTTTACATTAAACTCATCACATCCAGAATCCTCTCAATCCTCTCCCTTACCCAACATGCTGTAACCCTCTGAACCAACACAGTGTTTCACCAATTGCTCTGTGTACCAAGATCTATTGATTCAAATCACATGGTACCACGACGCTATGGAGAGTCTCAAAGGTTGTCGCGACACACAGAACCACAGAGTCACCGATCCCAGTGGTGGTTCTTACAAATGTAATCTATTCAGCACAATGCAAATCCATTCTCTCTCTCTCTCTCTCTCTCTCTCTCTCTCTCTCTCTCTCTCTCTCTCTCTCTCTCTCTCTCTCTCTCTCTCTCTCTCTCTCTCTCTCTCTCTCTCTCTCTCTCTCTCTCTCTCTCTCTCTCTCTCTCTCTCTCTCTCTCTCTGAAAATAAGAATTCTCCGATTGTCATCCTTGGAGCTGTAATAGGTATTGACTGTGTGTGTCCCGAGAAACCTATAGTTTTGGTGAATTTTCCTGATGACGTGTTGGGTGCTCTTCTCACCTCATGCGATCTACCATGCTTCTCATGTAACTCGAGCGCTTAGGGGGCTCTGTAATGATTTAATGCTGCTGGACTTTGCCCCCCCCCCTTGTGTCTGTCCCAGAAACTCTCCCCCTTATTTTCTGCATTCACTTCGACCTCCCCTTTGATATCTACCGTGCCTGTTACCAGTGGATACAATCCTGTGTTATACGGTGGTGACTGAGCCTTCGGGATAATGGCTCAGTTTTCACATCTTTATTCGTTATTTCTCCGGTTGTTCTCTTTTCTTTCAACCATCTCTCAAGAGATCTTTTTAATCTCACCTTTGAGCAATAGACGGTCTCTACTCAAAATCTCCGCTGCCGTCGGTACTATATTCATATTCTCTCTAGGTGTATAAACACTATTTTTAATACAATTTATTTGAGTTTATTCAACTCGTTAGACAAATTATTTTATTATCTCTAAGCTATAAATGTGCACTCCTCCCGTGCGTTGCTCTCTCTCTCTATCGATTGGGATGTGCGTCCCAGCTGTTCTTAGATGTACTCTGCTCCTAGGCCCCCACCCTTTCTGGCCACAGGCTAAAGGTGCGGCCACACCAGACGCGTATCTCGCGTACTTCGCGTCTCAAATCGCCATTTTCTCCATAGGGAACCATTGGTTTAATACGCGTATTACGCGTATTAAGCGTATAAGCAACATTGTACGCGCGTATAGCGCGTATGTGGCGCGTATATTTACGCGCAATACGCGCTATACGCGCGTATATCGCGTATATTTCAAGAGTTCAAAAAATTTAACTTTTTACGCGAAGTACGCGAGATACGCGTCTGACGATTGCCGCCTTGCCCAATCAGCGTTGAGCTTGACCCGACGTCACTGGCAGAGAGTAGTGAGCTTGGACAGAAGCATACGGCCGACATTTTTCTTTATTCTGTGTGGAAATAGTAACATAGTTACGCCATTAAATGCTTTTATGGAAACATTTCTAGCGAGAAATGTGCATTTTACTTTCATAATGTTCGCTCGGTGAATGTGAAGGATGTTTGGTTTGATAGTTATGACGAAGAGGGAACGCTCCGTTCACTTGCATGGACAGAGTCTCTGGTTACTAAGCAACCTCAACGTCTTGGCGGACTATATATCTGCTGATCAACACTACGAATGCTGGAAACACACCAGACACACCATGTGAAGTTATTTAACCCGATTATTGTTATTTATATCCGAGATTATTTAATCTAACCCGATCTAAACTCTATCACCCAAACACGGCGGCGTTTGGGTTTCCTACCTCGGACTCCAGCGCAGTTTATCCTGGGGCAACACACACACACACACACACACACACACACACACACACACACACACACACACACACACACACACACACACACACACACACACACACACACACACACACACACACACACGTGTTGGACCGTGGGGCGCCTCATCCTGGGGCAAGACACACACACAGACACACACAGCCACGGCCGACAACTTTCTTTATTCTGGGTGGAAATAGTAACATAGACGCTTAGTAGCATAAACGCTCCGTTCACTTGCATGGACATGGACTCATCTAGGCGAGTGACGTAGGCGCGTATAGCGCGTATTGCGCGTATGCGACCATTTTTGACACAAAATGGTCAAGCAACATTTTACGCGCGTATCTCGCGTAAAAAGTACGCGAGATACGCGTCTGGTGTGGCCGCACCTTAAGAGAACACACCCCTAGATAAGGTTTCGCCCACTTGTTCCAGACAAGTTATTTATTTCTCTGACTGTCTTAATGACAGGATAAACTAAAAACAAAACGGATTGTAAAAGCCTCCAAGGCAACTTAATCCTACACAACTTAAATAGATAGGGAAACAACGTTTAATAGTGTATCGAAAAAACGGCCGAATTTGTTTGCACAAGATATAGACTGGAACCAGTCACTCATTCGTCTTTAAATGCAAAATAAAATAATAACTCCAGATGGGAAGATATTGACTGGAACTCACTGAACTCGCCAATAAATGTAAAATAAAAGATTGGCCAAACGCTGAAGCTGGCCTTTTTAAAACATGAACCGTCGGATATATAATCATTCAACCAGAATTCTGAACAAGAACCTATCGTCTAACAACACCAAGATCAGAATAAAAGATTGGCACCCCCCTAAGGTCCAAGTTCTGCATCTCTATTGGCTCAAGATTAGTGCATTGAATTCACTCAAACGGTACCCCAAACAACAAGCCTATTCTTTCAAAATAATGGTTGAACACACAAATACCCGACCAGATCACGAACAAACAAGAAACTTCTCAAAATACCAACTCAAACCAAACGGTACCCCAACCAAGAGTCTTATCCATTCAAAAGTGCGAGAAGCCTGTTTTCTCAGAATGCCAAGATCGGAATTAGAAATTCACTATCAACCGGCGCAGGATCTGCAGCTCTACTGCTCCAAGACTTGAATTGAAAATTCACTAGTCGGCACTCCAAGGAAGCTCTTCTCTAAAAAACCGAGTTAATCCAACACAGCAATGAATTCTAACTCAGCACCCAACTCCAGATGGGATTTCAAAAGTCCAACAAGTCCTTATTCGACCCGCGGACCTGTGCTGTTCTATTGGAACTTTTGACACTAATTCGTTCCCCTAGAACACAGCCACAGGACTTTATTGTAGGACCACCTATCAACAAATAATAATAACAATTTTGTATAAATTTAGAACCACAAACCGCCTGTTAGTTAACCATAACAACAGAGCGTCTGTGGCTGTGCGCTCGCACACTATCTCTCGCTGGAGCTCCCCAATCTCTCTTCAATGATTACTTTGATTCGTTGGACTGAAGAGACGCTTTACCTGCAGGAGAGCCTTCAGACGGGACAGGAACAGATCAAACAACCGTATTAATTTGTGGTAAGTCAACTTTACCGGGAGTTTGATGAGCGCTAGGGTTGTGTGATCCGCTCGTGCCCCGTCCGTCAGTCCAGCAGCCGGGCTGTCTCTGTTCCTCAGTCCTGTTCGTGACGCCAAATGTTGTAGCATTAATAATTACAACTGATCTAATTTACTTCAACTAGCTATAAGCAAATAGGAATCGGGGAGTCCAGGTCAAGTATAGATGGAGAGTTTATTGCCACCCGCAAACGAGAGACAACAAAGCTGAATGGTATTCGCGAATACACACTACTGAATGAATCCCAGACAGCTCCTTATATCCCCGAATTTTACACAATACAAAGTTGGACTTTCATCAAATATAGAATTTCCCATCAGGGTCATACTGTGTGGATGTCAGCATACCCCTATGTCTTCTGAATCCCAATGTGACCTTAGAACATATATTATCCTTATACAAACAGAGATGATGCACACGTGTGAATGTAAGCATTGTCTTCAGAGAGTACATCAAAATGGGAGTAGACTGGACTCTCTGACTGATGTGTCACATGGCCCATCAGGTGAGAATGTCCTGGACCCACTCACTGGTGTCACACGGCACATAACATCTAGGTTAAAGGTGATCAGCTCCTTTCCACTATTAAAGTATTTATATGATATGTAGGCCTAATAATAATCATAGTTTAACATAGAATGTAAGGTTAATTTCTACCACACTATGTGCGTGTGTGATTCGTGTAAAATCCAGGCCACTATTCCACTTCACTTATCCCTAATGCATGCACTCCATCCCTAATGTACATGGCGCTCATGTAATAGACTACACATCTGGTATTTGCACAAACACAGAGGAACGCGACGCATTGGGCACATAGTTTAACTATAATGCTGGCTGTCTAAAAATAGGCACCTGTTTTGATAACCCTAGCTAAATTAACTAATCAGAGATAATGGCTCTAGCTAACACGAGAAAAGTCTGAGACAACGTTTATATAACAATGTATATTAAATGTCTGAGGTCGCTAAATAAAGTTTCTATCCTTATCCTATTAGATCTTAGTGCAGCATTTGATACCATTGATCACGACATCCTAATCAATAGACTTGAAAATCTTATTGGGTTCTCTGACTGTGTATTGAACTGGATGAAAACATATATTAGAGGAAGGAAGTTTTGCGTTAGTCTAGGAGACCATTTCTCCCATAAAGACTCGATCACTGATAAGTATGAACAGGATTTATTTAAATAACGACATGGGAATATTTTGCATGGTAAATCTTTGGCATGAGCCCCGTCACTGATCCAGGGTGACGTGCGGACTCGGCGTATCCTGCCAGGACTAGCAGGGGCGGAGCCTTCCCCTGGACAAGTAGACTGAGGCCGACCTGGTGGTGGTGGGGTGGATGGAGGTGCGTCGAACGAAGACCTGAGCAGCAAAGACATATGTTAGACTACTCTTTATAGAGCAGGTGTAGGCAGGTGATTGGTAGCTGGTGATTGGTGGCCAGCCGCGCGTGATTTGAGTCCTCCTGGTAGAACTACCAGCAAGCTTACATTTCTCCCATAAAGACTCGATCACTGATAAGTATGAACAGGATTTATTTAAATAACGACATGGGAATATTTTGCATGGTAAATCTTTGGCATGAGCCCCGTCACTGATCCAGGGTGACGTGCGGACTCGGCGTATCCTGCCAGGACTAGCAGGGGCGGAGCCTTCCCCAAAAGAGAGGACGTAGGCCTACGCCGGAAATAGGTGATAACTCGGCATGTCCTGCCGGGACTGGCAGGGGCGGAGCCGACCCCAAAAATAGAATAGCGAAAGGAGGTAATGAGACCATACATACCCGCGTAGAAGAAGTGGACAAGGATCTATACTGCTTCTGGAAGATAAAAGGCATACCCAATATACGACATATTAAGAGTCAATCATACATACCGTAAAACGATAAGCTTAAAACCGTCAGCGAGATCGATGAATCACGTAAAAGCAGTTGACTTGAAATACCTCAGCGAGATCAATTAAAATTTAGAGCACTCTGCAGCTGTTACGCAGCGAGCCACGAGTGCTTTCGTGCTGTACCAACTGCCGTGGTCGATTCACTCTCCGGGGTCGCTGCGTGACCTGAGTGCTTTCGCGTTGAACCACCGATGTGGTCAACGAACTCACGAGTGCCCTTGATGTGCCACCGACGTGGTCACGCACTCACCGGTGTTGTTGCAGCAAGTATTGTGAACTTCCGTGTTGAACACCGACGTGTTCAATGAACTCCGAGTGCCCTGCACTTGAGTGTTTGATATTATGCCACCGACGTGGTAATTAAATTTGCATGTGCCCGAGTTGTGCCCACCGACGTGGTCAACGCACTACCAGGGTTGCTGCAGCGAACGTGGAGTTCTGAGTTGTACCGCACCGACGTGCGCAACGAACTCACGAGTGCTTGGGTTGTTCCCACCGACGTGGGCAACGCACTCACCGGGGTTGCTGCAACGAACTAGAGTTCTGAGTTGTACCGCACCGACGTGCGCAACGAACTCACGAGTGCTTGAGTTGTTCCCACCGACGTGAGCAACGCACTCACCGGGGTTACTGCAGTCAAACCATGAGTATTAGATAACGTGCCACCGACGTGGTCATACTCACGAGTGCCCGAGTTGTTACCACCGACGTGGTCAACGCACTCACCGGGGTTGCCGCTGCAACCTTGAGTTTTATTTTCCTATGTACGCCACCGACGTGACAGCGAACTCAAGAGTGTTTTCTAGATGATCCACCGACGTGGTCACACTCGCCGGGGTTGCTGCAGGTTAACCTGAGTTATGAAACCGAATTTTACTTTATGAATTTAGTACCCGATAACCACCACCGCCGGTAGTTGCAAATAGTGTTGCTTTTGGCAATGAAAATTATGACTAAGAGTCGTCATCAACAAACCTTTATCGCGTGAGAAAAACGAGACTGGACGCAACGTGGATGCTGGGCATGTGACAATAGCAGTGATTAAATGCATAGTACAATATAGTTGGCGAATAAAACAAGACTAAAAAGTGTTTTACGAAAATAAGACCGCTAAAATGTCTCTTCATTTTCGTTGACCTAAACTAGGCGATAAAGACTTATAACGTTATTTTGTTCGACTGGAACTTCAACTGTTCCAGACATAACATCAATTTTCAACCATTTACCTTATTTAACAAAACTACGCACTTGTAACTTCGATAATATCTAAATGGAATTAAGATAACACTGGAAAGAGTATGAATGTAACTAAAACTAATAAAAACTAAAATGACAGCTTGACACAAGACTAGACCAACACTAGAAAGGAAACAGGCCACCAAAAACAGCTATGGTTGCAAACGTGTGAAACCTGTCTTAACCAACGTTAGAGAGCATCGTGTGCGCTTGAAGAAAGAACCTTGAATTCTACCGGATGTAGGACGTCGAGTTCTGTGTTGTACCGCACAGACGTGTGCAACGAACTCACGACTAGTGCCTGAGTTGTGCCCCAGTTGTGGGTTGACATGGTCAACGCACTCACCGGGGTTACTGCAGTCAACCATGAGTAATAGATAACGTGCCGCCGACGTGGTCATAGTCACGAGTGCCCGAGTTGTTACCGCTGCGCTTTGGTCAACGCACTCACCGGGGTCGCCGCTGCGAACCTTGAGTTTTATTTTTTCCATGATATGCCACCAACGTGACACCGAACTCAAAGAGTGTTTTCTAGATGATCCACCGACGTGGTCGAACTTGCCGGGGTTGCTGCAGGTTAACCTTGAGTTATATAGCCGAATTTTGCTTTATGAGTTTAGTACCTGATAACCACCACCACCAGTAGTTGCAAATAGTGTTGCTTTTGACACCGAAAATTATGACTAAGTGTCGTCATCAACAAACCTTTATCGCGTGAGGAAAACAATGCTGGTCATATGACAATACTATAATTAAATGCGTAGTGCAATGTTGTTGGCGAATACGAACGAGACTGAAAGTGTTTTTACAAAATAAGACTGCTAAAATGTCTTCATTTCCGTTGACCTAAACTAGGCGATAAACTAATAACGTTTTGTCCAAACGGAACTTCAACTGTTTAAGACATAACATCAATTTTCGACCGTTTACCTTATTTAACAAATCTACGCACTTGTATCTTTGATGATACCTAAACGGAATTTCAATATGTTGCATATTCTTGAAGAAAGTTGTCCAATCCCGGGATGCTTTTAACTGACTTAATTTATTATAAAGTCGGCATGTTTCGGTATGGTAACTGAAGCTTAACGGAGGGAATTGTATCTAACGCGTGAGAGGGGAAAATACCGTGATCTACTTCAAGCCCCCGGGCATAGGCCCGGGGTGGCTCTCTGCCGTCTACCTATTGATCTCTGGCCTCTCGAGTTCGAAACCACCCGCTAGAGGACGTCAAGTGGGCGTGGCCTAGTGGGCGTGGCCGGGGTGACGTAAAGGCTTCGGCTCCTTCTGTGGTGGAGCAGCCTTCAATAAGGTTTTGCTCCCCTTGTGGCTATGTGAGGGAAATGCAGCTTCTTAAAATACTTATCACATATCACAAGAAAGAGTATGAACGTGTCTAAACTAATAAAACAAAAGTGACACCTTGACACAAAGACTAAGACTAGAATGGAAACAGGCCGCCAAAAACAGCTGTAGTAGCAAACGTGATAAACCTGCCTTAACCGACGTTAGAGCATCGTGTGCGCTTGAAGGAAGAACCATGAATTCGACCGGATGTAGGATTCGTAAGCTGTGGAAGACCGCCTTCCCAGCCGTTTGATAGACACGACCGGCAACCCTTGTTCAGCTTTTTAGATGAAAAATGCCTTGCAGAGAAGGTGACATCAGCGAAAGTTAGGCCCCGTGTAGGGGAAAAAGTCTGAGTAGGAGACGTGTACGCATTTGCGCATAAACCCAAGAACGCATAAACCCGAGAACGCATAAACCCGTAAAACGCATGAACCCGTAAAACGCATGAACCCATAAAACGCATGAACCCGTAGAACACATGAACCCGTAGAACACATGAACCCGTAGAACACATGAACCCGTAGAACGCTGTGAGAAACACTGACTCGAGTAATATGTTAAAATAAGGATGAAAACTCCCAGAAAGAGCACACTAATCTATTCAAAATATCGAGTGAGTTGGAGTGGCCAACACACAAATAATTGTAATACACCAAAATTGTTAACTGACATACATGGCTAAACAAGCAAATGAAAAATTAAATACCCCGTGTAGGGGAAAAAGTCTGAGTAAGAGACGTGTACGCATGAACGCATGAACCCGGGAACGCATGAACCCGTAGAACTGTGAGAAAACACCGTCTCGAGTAATATGTTAAAATAAGGATGAAATCTCCCAGCTCTGAGAGAGCACACTAATCTTTTTGAGATATCGAGTGAGTTGGAGTGGCCTACACGCGTAAATAATTGTAATAAGCCTACACCAACATTGTTAACCGTCATACGTAGCTAAACGAGCAAATGAAAATTAAATACCAACGCGACTGAAACTATTAACAATAAGACTATAAATAATAATATAAAATGATACCATAATGTACCCGTTCTTTGTCTTTGGATCTTTTGAATAAATTGAACGATATGTGAATCGCATTGCGAGCAGAGGAACGTGAGAGTTAGTGAGCAGCAGCTGAACCAATCTAAAAGGCCCTTCGTCAATAAAAACCTTTTAATAATAATCAGTTACCACAGTGCCTAAAACCCATCAACTTCATTCATGTTAAAGTGAAGGGAAAAACCTCAGACACAAGGAGTTAACCGAACAGTGCACGGTATAAAGATAATTATGAACCTTTGATTGCGAACGTAGAGTTCTGTGTTGTACCACACCGACGTGTGCAACGAACTCAACGAATTCAACCGGATGTAAAATCCGTATGCTGTGGAAGACCACCTTCCCAGCCGTTTTGACGCTGCTTTGTTATCGCAAAACATGGTTATACGTTAACGCCGCCATGCTTTGCCCCACAGAACGCTAGCTGCTACGATAGGGTAAAGCTCGAACAGCGCAGACGACTCTGACCCGAGGGCGAACGTACCAGCTTCGACTGGCCATCCCTCAGCAAACCATTGCCCTTGGAATAAACCCCCTAACCCAACCGAGGGAGCCGCAACCTGAAGCTGGACTGTAGAGCTGTGAGAGAAAATACGCTGCGGGGGCTAACGCGGGGACTGCAGTAGCCATGGTAGCAGGGCACGTGCCAGGTGCGTAGCCTGTGAAGGCGGAGGAAGCCGAGCCTGATGGTTGCTGGAAGTAGAAAAGGCGCCGTGGCGACCGACGACAGCGGGTTGGGGGCCTGGACCCGTCCGGGAGTTCCGCATGGCGTATTGACGGCGTCCATCCTGGCGCCAATGCTTTGCACCAACTCGGCAAGGGTTTGTAGAACCAGGCGGATGTCCGTGTTGGGAACTTGTTGGTGGTGTTGTTGAGGATACCGGGGACCGAAAAAAACGGCTTTCTGCGCTCGCTTGCCGGGACCAGAAGTAGTAGGCCGACCAACACGAATCCGAAGTTATAACCTCTTGGTGTGTATTAACCGACGTAGCAACTAAGCGACGAGATAATCAGAAGCACAGTAAAGCAGCAGTATGCGTCGAACGAAGACCTGAGCAGCAAAGACATATGTTAGACTACTCTTTATAGAGCAGGTGTAGGCAGGTGATTGGTAGCTGGTGATTGGTGATTGGCGGCCAGCCGCGCGTGATTTGAGTCCTCCTGGTAGAACTACCAGCAAGCTTACATATGTCAGAGAAACATGAAAGCTGCTACGGGGTTGCACAAGGGAGCTGTTTAGGTCCATTACTCCTTTCTCTTTATATGTTACCACTCAGTGACATCATCAGAGAATACAGTATAGATTTTCATAGCTACGCGGATGACACCCAACTGTATATTTCCGCTGAACCTAATGATGCGAAGGCCATAAATTCCATTACCAACTGTTTATTGGCAATAAACAAATGGATGAACAATAACTTTCTAAAACTAAATGAGGACAAAACTGAGGTCCTACTTATGGGCCCCAAATTAAAAAGAGAGATGCTAATTAAGAATCTAGGAGGTTTAACCCGGTGGATTAAACCTGAGGTGATAAATCTCGGTGTCATCCTGGACTCAGATTTGAATTTCAACTCCCACATTAACAAAGTGACCAAAACAGCTTTCTTTCACCTCAGAAACATAGCAAAGGTACGACCATTCATAAACCAAAATGATGCCGAGAAGCTTATACATGCTTTCATATCGAGCCGGCTAGACTACTGTAATTCACTTTTCGCTGGTCTTCCCAAGAAAACAACTGAATGACTCCAGCTCATTCAAAACTCTGCAGCTAGACTATTAACCAAAACTAAAAGGAGAGAACACATTAGTCCTGTCCTAGCTACTTTACACTGGCTTCCTGTTACCTTTAGAATTAACTTTAAGGTCCTCCTCCTCACATACAAAGCTCTAAATGGACAAGGCCCTAGCTACATTGCTAACTCTCTTACTAACTACACACCAGCTAGAACACTGCGATCATCAGATACAGGTCTGTTACAGGTCACCAGAAGCAGTCATAAGAAGATTGGTGACGCAGCGTTTGTCAACTACGCCCCAAAATTATGGAACACATTACACATTAATATTAGGGAAGCAAATACGCTAGACACCTTTAAAAAGCAGCTTAAAACCTTTCTTTTTACCAAAGCATTTTATTAATTTTATCTGGCACTATTTATTTCTCTGTAACTTGCACTATTTTTACTATTTCTCTTTTAACCTGTTTTAAGGGTTTTATATTTCTTTTATCATGATTTTAGTACGCCTATCAGAACACCAGGTTCTGATACGATGTTGGTCATTTTGTATTTGTCTTTTGCTCCATGTATTGCTCCTGCTGCTTGCTTTTATTGATTTTATGTAAAGCACTTTGAATTGCAAATCTTGTACGAAATGTGCTATATAAATAAAGTCTTACTCACTTACTTACATATTAAACTGGAACAGGCAAAATTCTGGGATGTAGCCTGTGTGACGAAGCTATGACGCGCAGCCACAATGTCAACCGAATCGCCCGAATATATATACCAACAAGGTCACATGTGACCCTCGTGACACCGGATTGGCTATATAGCCCGGTGTCGACAGAGGATCTGTTCCTTTCATCTTCTCGCAAAGACGCATGTAGTAGTACCGCTTGCGGATAGCGTATTCGCTTTTTGAAAAGGATCGCGCTCCAGACTGTGTGCAGCCTCGCGACCAAGGGTCGGAGCAACGGGTGAACTCGTCCTCCAGGGGCTGTTTGTCTGTACAGCGCTGAAAGGCTTCCTTTGAGTAGAAGCTTCCAAGTTTTTGTTTAGTAACACTTTTGTTAGAAGAATATATATATATAATCATTCAGTCACTTACCGGTGAAGGCAGCGCTCTCACGTCCTCTCCCGGCAACACTGCTGGGATTATTTTCACTACTGGGATTATTTTCACTACTGGCTACATTGTACAGTTCGCTCCCCCCAGCGCTTGTAGCTGCTACTTGATAGCTCTGTGATAGAAACAGCTCGGCTGTGTTCTGGGTTACCAAATTTGTTTGGTAAAAGTTTTTCCGGTCAGTCACTTACCGGTGAAGGCAGCGTTCTCGCGTCCTCTCCCTGTAACACTGTTGCGTATTTCTTTTGGTCACTTACCGGTGAAGGCAGCGCTCTCGCGCCCTCTCCCTGTAACACTTGTGTGTTTCTTTTCAGTCACTTACCGGTGAAGGCAGCGCTCTCGCCTCCTCTCCCGGTAACACTTTCTTGGCTTTTCTTGAATTAGTAGCTTACTGGTGGAGGCAGTGCTCCCTCTCCCAGTGTTCTGCTGATGGCTCATGTGTGTGGCGCCTGTGTGGCCCTCCTTGAGCCTGATGATGGCCATGATCGCTGCCCCTCTTGCCTCAGCTTCGAGCATTTGAGGGAGGGCCTTACAGAGAGGGCCTGTATGAACTGCGGCTCCATGCCCTTGGCACTCAGGCTGGCTAGGCTCGCAGCGGTGGAACAACCAACAGCCGTGGACCATCCATCAATGGCGCCAGTTCCTCCGGCTCAGCCCGTCCGTTCTTGGCGTCGGGGTAGAGCAGGCCCCCCCCCCAGGAAAAGGGTTAGGTACGAGCTAGCATCCAAGGTTGATCGCTTGTCGTCCGACATGGTGAGGATACAGGAACTCCTCCTAACCCTGCAACCTGGGGCAGGTGGCGCGGTGGCTGACATCCGGCCTGACCCTTCCTTGGGGGATGTGCCGGGGACGGACGATGTCCTGTCGCTGGCGGCATCAGCTAACCTTTCCAGTGAGGGTGTCACGGGGGAGGAAGCCTCAAACGCTTTTGGGGAGGCCTCCCGCTCCTCTGCTCGGAGCTCTGGGCACCGCACAGAGGGTAACCCCATCGGGGCCATCATCCGTACGGCCCTGGCTCGCCTGGGGCTCGATGCTCCTCAGGCAGACTTGGCTCAGCCTAGCGCCCTTTTCAGGCGCAGCCCTGCCACAGCCCCTTTCTCTGTCCCTCCTTCGGAGGAGTATTTAAGTATTTAATTTAGCTACACGTCTGCTGGAAGGATGCCAAGGCTCTCCCCCGTCCTTCTTCCAGTGCTCGGGCCTTGGCTGCCATGCGGGATCCAGCGCAATATGGTTTGGGTCGCATGCCACCCGTTGAGCCCGCCATTGCCTCCCTCATTTTAACCCCCGATCAGGCCTTGCGGCCGGATGCCAGGTGACCTCGGCCCCAGTGCAGGGTCACAGACGACCTGCTCTCGAAGGCCTATGACGCAGCAGCGCGTATGGGGCGGATTGGCAACTCCCTCTCCCACCTAATGCTGGCGCTCTCGACCTCGCTGCAACAAGCTACAGTTGAGCCGTCTACGCAGGACCTGAGTGACGCGTCCCTACAGGCCTTTGCCCTCATGTCCAGGGAATTGGGGCGTGTTATGTCCACCCTGGTCCAGACTCGCCGCCAGGTTTGGTTGGCTCAGTCGCCCCTGACGGAGGCGTGCAGGAAGGCCCTCAGAGCCGTGCCAGTGGTACCGGGGGAGCTGTTTGGGTCGGCTGCCCTGGAGACGCTGGAGCGAGCTGCCCAAGCTAGGCAAACCAACCTGCAGCTGTCGGGTCTTCACAGGAGTGTGTCCGCTCCTGGCAGGCCTAGAGCCCCCCCGGCTGCCCCCCGGGGCCGCTACCAGCCACCACGCTCTTACCCAGCGAGAGATGAGGGCCTACGCAGGTCTCGGCGGCCCGCCCAGCAGCCCGCTGATAGCTTTCGCGCCCCCACCCGCCCATCGCCCGGGCAGCCTCGGGCAGCGGAGCCTCACCGGTACCCCTCCAGAGCCGACAGGGGCCGGGGGGCCAGGCGCTAGGACCACGGGGCCGGTCGTCGGCTGTTTTTCCCAGCAGCAGATCAGTTACTGGGCTGCCTGTACTATAGACCCCTGGGTGGTTTCCACCTTAACCCGGGGGTACGAATTACAGTTCCGACGCCGGCCTTCGGCCGGGTCAGGATGACAGTCGTCCACGACCCGACGAAGGCCGCAGCTCTGGCCCAGGAGCTATCCGCCCTCCTGGCCAAGGGTGCGATCGAGCCAGTGGACCCTCAGTTACAACCCGGGGGGTTCTACTCGGCGTACTTTCTGGTAACCAAGAAAGACGGCGGAATCAGGCCCATTCTAGACCTAAGGGGCCTGAACACGTTTTTAAAAAAATTTACCATTCCACATGCTCACCTCGGCGGACACCCTGAGGGTAGTTGCTAGGGGGGAGTGGTTCACGACCATAGACCTGAAGGACGCCTATTTTCATGTGCCGGTTGCGGCACACCACAGGCGGTTCCTGAGGTTTGCCTATCGGGGCAGGCATTACCAGTTCAGGGTACTTCCCTTCGGGCTTTCCCTCTCCCCGAGGGTTTTCACCAGGGTTGTGGCGGCAGCCCTCGCACACCTGCAGACGCAGGGCATGAAGGTCCTGCCGTATCTGGACGACTGGCTGGTCTGTGAGCCCTCCAGGTCCCAGGTGGCCCAGGACACGGCCCGCCTGCTGTCGCCCGGCTGGGCTTGACGGTGAACCAATCAAAGAGTTGCCTGGACCCTTCCCAACGGGTTACCTATCTGGGGTTGGTCCTGGACTCGGTCGCCATGAAGGCCTACCTTTCACCTCGACGGTGAAAGGTTCTGGGCAAGCTGGCAAATGCTTCAGCTGTGGTGCCTCTGGGCTTACTGTCCCTGCGCCCACTCCAAATGTGGCTGAACAGCCTGCACCTAGATGCCAAGTGGCACAGGCAGAGGAGGGTCAGGACCCTGCAGTGTCTTGTCTCTCTGGCTCCATGGAGAAAGAGAGCGTATCTGGAGGCAGGCGTGCCCATGGGCGCAATCCCGGCACGCCGGGAGTTGGTGACAACCGACGCCTGCCTCTCGGGATGGGGCGCAGTGTGGCAGGGCAGGACTGCGCAGGGACGGTGGTCTGGCCGGGACGTGGCACAACACATCAATGTGCTGGAACTCCGGGCTGTGCAGCTGGCATTAGCCAGCTTTCTGCCCCATTTGACAGGCCGGCATGTCCTGGTCCGGTCAGACAACATGGCCACGGTTTCCCAGGTGAACCACCAGGGGGGCACCAGGTCAGCACGGCTTCTCCGGGTATCCCAGAGCCTGTCGACTTGGGCTTCTCCCCGTCTGGCCAGCCTACGGGCAGTCTATTTGCCGGGGGCCCAGAATCGGGCGGCATACTTCCTCTCCCGACGGAAGCCTCCACCGGGGGAATGGCGGCTTCACCCCGAGGTGGTGGAGTCAATGTGGGGCCTCTTCGGCAGGGCAGAGGTGGACCCAGGGTATCTGCAGGTTTCAGCAAGTCAAATTTAAGACTTTTTAAGACCTTTTTAATACCACCTTGAATGAAATTTAAGACCTTAAACACGCAATGGTGGGGGGGATCCCGCTGTATTACAACCCAAGCATAGCATGTGTGTCACTCAATGAGACTCATTCAAGTTTACTTTCTGTCTGTTCATTGAACATAAAGTGATAGTCCAGGGCTCCAGACTAACTTTTTCCTTGGGTGCACTGGTGCGCCTACATTTTTAATTTGGGTGCACCAGCACGTATTTATGGTATTAAATAAATGCCTTCAGTAAGACCTGGGGGTATACCACGAACCTCGTTGAACATACCCAGGCTTTCTTGGGAAAACCTGGCTCGACAGAGCCGCAACTCTCAATCACAGTTAAATGGTACCACGACGCTCACTTTAGATTCAATTAGTTGAACCATGTTTTCCGCTTTAGGTTCAATGCGCGTTCACATAAAAGGGGCGTTTCTCGCGTCATTTGACTCACCCTTATGCAAAATAAATCGCGCAAGAGCGGTGTATTTCATCCAAGGCGAGCAATGTATTATTATGAACTCCTACGAGGAATTCAAAGTTCAAATCACAGCCAAGGGGAACACGGTTGCCCATAATATGGCTAGGGTGGCGTGCTTGTTGGCCTTGTTGACGCTGCAGATTCGCTCGTTTCGGATGAAAGGCGCTGGTCCGAAGCGAGGTTATATACGCCGTTTTGTCCCTTCCAGCAGTAAAGGTGCTCGCGATTTGAGAGTCAGGGAACATCAAACCGAAGAGATCTCCTATCCCCTCATTTGAGTTGTAGGACTGGTGCTTGACCACTGTGTTTAGAATCCACAACACCTCCGCTTTCAGTGTTGGTGTCGCACCAAATGCTACCCTCAGGTCAGTGCTAGCAGCGCGGACCGTCTGCGGCGCCACCGCCGCAGCAGAGATGCAAAACGTAGAAATGGCTGGGGTCTGTGTGTGGCTCCTGGCAGAGGTTTTATGTTTTTGGCTCTGCATATGGCTGACGACAGCCTTAATCCCCATGGTGCCGAGCTTGAATGTAGGCTACTTTTGCACGGAATGCATCTGGCCTGTTCTTCCAGCCAACTGACGTTGAACTTGCATTTACCCATTGTTGCAGACTAGCTAGCAAGCGCGCAGACATCCGTTTATATATGCAGCTAGCAAGAAAGTAGCCCCTCGTACATCTCCTTCCCGAAAAGTCCCGCGAGAAAAAAATAAAATAAATAACCCTGCCCCGACAAATTTAAGACCTCCGAGTTATAAATTTAAGACCAGCATATGACATTTTTGACGAATTTAAGACTTTTTAAGGCCTTAAATTTAGAAAAATGAATTTAAGACTTTTTAAGACTTTTAAGACCTCCGCGGACACCCTGTGGACCTCTTTGCCTTGGAGGAGTCGGCGCATTGCCCCCTCTGGTTCTCCTGGGCAGAAGCGTCCAGCCCTTTAGGGCAGGACGCGCTGGTGCACGATTGGCCGGACAGGCCTCTTTATGCGTATCCACCATTGCCTCTGGTTCTGCCGACACTCCAGAGGGTCCTTTTACAGGGCCACCGGCTCCTTCTGGTGGCCCCCTTTTGGCCGGGGAGGCTCTGGTATCCACTGCTGCTCAGGCTCTGCTGCAGCTCGCCATGGCGCCTCCCCGACAGGAGGGATCTCCTGTCCCAGCTGGGGGTCAGATCTGGCATCCCGACCCCTCTCGCCTACAGCTCTGGGCTTGGCCACTGCAGGGCCCGACCCACTGCTGAGGGAGTGCACTGCGGCTCTCAGGGGGTACGGTCATGAGTGCCAGGGCACCATCGACCAGGTTGCAGTACGGAAACAAGTGGAAGCTGTTCTCCAACTGGTGTGCGGCTAGGGCCGTGGATCCAGTGCACTGCGCTGTGACCATGGTGCTGGAATTTCTGCAGTCCCTCCTGGATAGTGGCCGGTCGCACTCTACCTTGAGGGGTCTATGTCGCTGCCATCTCCTCCTACATGATAGGGTTGACAGCGCCACGGTAAGGGTGCCACAGATTAGTGTCCCTCTTTCTTAGAGGGGCTTGAGGCTGCGTCCCCCTACAGCCATGCGGTCTCCAGCATGGGACCTGCGCTGGTGCTGGAAGCCTTGTCATCGCCTCCCTTCGAGCCTTTGGGTCAAGGGGGGTTGAAGTGGCTGTCCATGAAGGCTGCCTTTTTACTCGCCATAACATCTGCCAAGCGGGTCGGGGAGTTGCATGCCCTATCAGTGAGTGATACATGCCTGAGGTGGAACTCTGATGGCTCGGGTGTCACTCTATTGGCCGAATGTTGCGTTCCTGCCAAAGGTGCTGCCACGCAATCACCTTAACCAGCCCATCCAGTTAGCACGCTTTGACCCCCCTTCTGGGGAGGGTGGGTCTGAGCTGCTGTGCCCGGTGCGGGCCCTTAGGGCTTATATTTCTGCTACCGCCGGTATTCGCCAGTCAGAGCAGCTTTTTGTTTGCCATGGTGGCCCTAACAGGGGTCGTGCTTTAACAAAGCAGAGGCTGTCCACTGGATTGTGGAGACCATAACGCATGCCTACGGGGCCAGTGGCCGCCCCCCGCCATCCAGGGTGAGGTGTCACTCAACCAGGAGCGTCTCAACATCATGGGCTGCCCTGAGAGGGGTGCCCCTGGGGACTATCTGCCGCGGCGTCATGGGCGTCGCCTAGCACATTCTCCAGGTTCTACGGGTCAACGTTGCCACTCCCCATCCAATGGGCGTGGCCCTGATGCCAAGCTCTGCTGTCTCTGGTCAGTAGGTGAGCGCCCTTGATTCTTTGTGACGTTGTTGGTATTGGCCATCCAGTGCTTAATGCACCGCCTCTGGCAGTCAGTAAGGATGAAATAGAACGCAGAGTTACGTATGTAACTCCGGTTCTATGAATCCTGGATGACCGCCAGAGTTACAGGTCACTCAGAAGTCTCGTGGTTCACGAGAAGATTCTGGGAACAGATCCTCTGTCGATACCGGGCTATATAGCCAATCCGGTGTCACGAGGGTCACATGTGACCTTGTTGGTATAGGTACTCGAACTGCGCATGCGCGAGACTGATAAATCCAGTGCTTAATGCACCGCCTCTGGCGGTCATCCAGGATTCATTGAACCGGAGTTACATACGTAACTCTGCGTTTGTTTGCATAATAAAAATAAGACATAGGCCTAGGCTACATTTTTATGACGCAATATCAGTTAACATTTAACATTGTAGGCCTAACCGAAGTCGATAGGAAGGGTTTGTGAATGGATAAGCAACAAAATAGTTATTTTTTGGATATTTTAAATTGGTTTTGGGGCCAATCATACGATTTCGGTTTACACCAAAAGTCCTCTAACAAAAATAAAATATATATTTTGAGATTAACAAACAAAATGAACCACCCTTAATTTAATTAATTATTTAATTAATATGTTATTCTATACATTATCCGTTACATATTTGAATGCCCTCTTTCATAGATATGACACCACCATCACTGGGGCGTGGGAACAATTCTCCATATCCATATCGGGCGGGGAGGGTGCTTATTGACAGTATAGCCTACACTAGACATAAATAGGAAGCTTGCAATGAGCATTTAAATCACCAGGAATAGTCAATAAGAATGACATGATAACTGAATTAATTAAAATAACCCTGCCTCGTTCAATCAATGAACCTGGTGTTTTGCTTTCGCTGCGTCAATGTCCGTGCGCATCTCTCAGAGTGACGTATTTAATTAATTATTATATAGCTACCTGTTTATATTCTGAGAAATGCCTCCCATCCAAAAGGCATGGGTTTGACATTTCGTTCTGCAGTACGAATAAAGTCGGCAATCATGCTCTGGGACACGATTCAATTGATTAATCTTCCTGAGCATGAGCACGAAATGTATTTGAGGAGGTCTGCTGAAAAAAAAGGGGATATCAGAGTAGCTCTAATACTTAATTTACCCTTTGGTGCATATGTTGTTTTGACACATACATAAGAGGGTGCCCTGTACCAGCGCACACCCCTTCTATAGTAAAATAAAATATCCCAATGAAAGGCTATGGTTTGTGTTCTGTGTAGCACAAATAAGTCAGACAACCGTGCTCTGGGACACAGTTCAATTGATTATTTTCGTGAGCATGAGCACGATACATAATAGAGTGTGTACCACACTATCTGCTGCCAAAATTGTAGTATCCATATTCGATAATACAAAGCATGGACCCTTTGTTGCATTTGTGGTTTTGACGCATAGCCTACCTAGGGTGCACTGTACTTTCTGCCACACCCCTTCTGAAGCTCTCTCTCTCTCTCCTCTCTCTCTCTCTCTGACAATTTAAGTGATTCCGTGAGACCACCACGGACTGTGAGTTAAGCACCCGTGGTCAACTCGCTCGTTGAAACGGGGATCTGTGTGTGAGCCACGGAATAACAGTGTCATTTACTTGCATTGGAGCAACTTCCGAGGACACATCAAGGACAATTTAAGTGTTTCAGTGAGACCACCACGGGTTTTGAATTAAGCCCCCGTGGTCGACTCGCAAGTTGAAACGGGGATCTGTGTGTGGAGCCACGGAACATCAGTGTCATTAACTTGCATTGGAGCGAATTCCGTGGCCACATCACGGAAATCGGCGTGTTTCCGTGATGTGGCCAGGGATTTCGAGTTAAGCGTCCGTAGTCATTACACAGATTCCTGTGAGACCTGGTTGCCACATAGCCTCTAGGAAGCAGATTCAAACACACAAGCTGCATTACCCTCACATAGCCACTAGGAAGCAGGATCGAACACTTAAGCTGCAATAACTACTTTAGCCACAGATGGCAGCACCTTTAGACAGGGGCGGAGCCATTACGTCACCATTGCCACGCCCACTACATAGGCCACGGCCACTTGACGGCCTCTAGCGGGTGATTCGAAGTGAAGAGGCCAGAGATCTTAGGTACACCCGCGGAGAGACATGTGCCGTGTTCCAATACCCGTACTGTCCGTACTTACTAGCCAAAATTTGAGTATGCAGTACGTTCCAATTCAGATCCGGCGAAAAGAAGTATACTTCAAAGACCCGGATGCCGTACTCAAAACGGGCTAATCGTGAAGTGTGGATCGAAGGACACTCCCCGTACTCAACGGCAGCCATCTTAGCTACGTAGCGGAAGAGGCGGAGCCAGGCTGAGCCAAAGTCGGCGCATTTTCCACATAGCCTGCATTAATAGAGTCATTTTGTAGTTTTTATAGCTGCTAGGCGTAAAGAGTTCACCGTTCAAAGTGGGATGTTTATTGCGGGGAGGAGAGCCACAGCGGCAGTCGTGATCGTCATTTCCGGTAAGTGCACCACAGAGTACTCGATTTTGGAACAGCACTCACATCTGAAAAATTAGCGTACTCAAGTGAGTACGGATAGTGCAGATTAGTGTACTTCCTTTAAGTATACTCATGGAAGTACGGGTATTGGAACAAGGCCATGGGCTTTTGCCAGTGGCTCGAAGTAGCTCACGTTATTTCTCTCACACGTGTTAGACACGCTTCCTCTCCTTTTGCTCCATGAGTTACCATACCGAAATACTTTAACAAATAAAGTAACCTAAAAAGATATCCGGATTTTACCACTTTCCTTGAAGAATGCTGCACATCCAAATCCATGAGACCCACAGATAATCTCAATTTTTTTAATTTTGTCAAATGATTTGTATTTTTTACTTTCAATGCATGCTGCAAATATATTTCACCTTTCACTTTTATGCTAACGAAAATTGTATAACTTTGTCACATATAACTAGAAGTATTAGTTTGGATTTTTATGAATGCTTTTATCGGGGTCATCCCTATGTTCCCCGGGCCCTATGTTCCCCGCTCGGGGAACATAGGACCCTTTTTAAAAAAAAAAAAAAAAGGTCCTATGTTCCCCGTTTTTCCCAAAAAGGCTCCTATGTTCCCCTGTAGCCATACATACCGGGGAGCATATAGGACCCTTTTCTGGGAAAAGCGGGGAACATTGGTGATGGTTGCCGTTTGCCGTTTGGGCTTCTCTGGGTTGTTTACCGGCGTATGAATAGACTGCGTCAGGTTCTCCGATGTCTCTCCCTCTTCCACAAAAGGTAAAGGACATGCAATGGTAGTTATCTCGGCCGGAATTTGGCAGTAATGGTGGAAAACAGACCGGGGAACATTGAACCTGTTACGTATTTAGGAACATAAGCTGCCTCCACGTAGCCTCTAGGAAGCAGATTCAAACACACAAGCTGCATTACCCTCACATAGCCACTAGGAAGCAGGATCGAACACTTAAGCAACTACTTTAGCCACAGATAGCAGCACCTTTAGACAGGGCGTAGCCATTACGTCACCCCGGCCACGCCCACTTGACGTCCTCTAGCCAGTGTTGCCAACTTAGCGATTTTGTCGCTATATTTAGCTACTTTTCAGACCCCTGTGGCGACTTTTTTTCAAAACAGCGACAAGCGACAAATCTAGCTCCTTTTTCAGCTGTTATTGGTGACTTTTGGCGACTTTTTGAGGTGGAAGCACTATCGCTATTACCTCTTCACAACGAGCACCGGGTGCCTTGCGCGGCCCCTCCCCCGTCTCAAAGCACTTACAGGCAGCCCAGTCCTCGTCAGTGTTGCCAACATTATTAGCGATTTTGTCGCTATATTTAGCTACTTTTCAGACCCCTTTGTGCGACTTTTTTTTCAAAACAGCGACAAGCGACAAATCTAGCTCCTTTTTCAGCTGTTTATTGGTGACTTTTAGCGACTTTTTGAAGTGAAAGCACTATCGCTATTACCTCTCACAACGGAGCACCGGGTGCCTGCGCGCCCCTCCCCCATCTCAAAGCACTTACAGGCAGCCCAGTCCTTGTGCATCAGTCCCTCCCAGCTGCTCTGGAGACGTTCACGCCTCGGCATCCGGGCTGCAAATGAATCCCGCGTCACCACGTGACGCGTCTCGGCCAGCAAGCCGCCGCCGACTGATTCCCGCCCCCTGAAGTAATTCCCGCCAGGGCGGGAAAATGTAATATTTTCTTTGTCTAAATAAAATAATAAATCGCATTGACTCACACTGCCTCAGCCCTCAGGTAGGTTCAGTCACTTCACCTCACCTCGTCCACTGCGTGAGGTGTGTGTGTGTCTTTACCATGTCGCAGTCAAAACTTTATCAACAAAAATATAGGAAAGAGTGGGAAGCAAACACTGCTTTTAAGGGCTGGTTAAAGCCGTTTATTGGAGACGATAAACGAGCATACCGTTGCTATTGCAAAGTCGATTTCTGTGCCAAACTCAGTGATGTGAAGAAACACAGTTCAACCCAAAGCATATTCAAAAGGCACAAATCGGCTCAAACAACTGCTGCCATTTATGGTAAGCAAAATTGATGTCTCCAAAAAGGCTGAGGCTACTATAGCGTTAGCAATTGCTGAACACTGCTCCCTCCTTGCATGCGACCACATTGGGGAAGCATGTAGGTCAGCTTTTTCCGACTCTGCTGCTGCTACGCATTTCAGAATGCACAGGACTAAGTGCACTGAAATGATCAATGGTGTCCCTAGCACCTTACTTTTTGAAAAAGTTGGTGGCAGATGTGGGTGAGCAGCATTTTAGCCCTCCTCGATGAGGCCACAGACATCAGTGTGTCTAAGTACCTGGGTGTTGTCATCAGATACTTCAGTGAAACTAAAGGGACAGTGGTTTCAAACATATCTGGGGCTTGTTGAGTTGGACGGAGGAGATGCCCATGTCTATTGCCCGTGCTTTGTTGGCTTTTTGGAAAAGTGCTCTCTTGTTAAAGAGAAACTCCTAGGGATAGGCACTGACAATGCCTCTGTAATGACAGGGATAAATAATGGTGTCCATACAGTTCTCAACAGGAGTATGGCTTAAAGACCTTGTCCTCATTCGATGTGTGTGTCACTCCCTGCAGCTTGCGGTTACTCATGCATCCAATGACACAATGCCACGCAGTGTGGAGTATCTGGTAAGGGAGACATATAAATGGTTTTCAGTGTCTCCCAAAACGCAGGGAGGCCTACAAGGCCATTTACGAGACTATTAACTGTGGGGAGAAACCCTTACAAAATTACAAAGGTGTGTGCCACATGTTGGCTCTCATTGAACCCGCAGTGTCACGCATTTTGGACCAGTGGGAGGAGCTTAAGCTGCATTTTGAGGTCACCAAGTCCAGTGAACACTGCTACATGGCTGAGGTTTTTACACTCCATGTACAGTGATCCTCAAAATGTCTTGTACTTGACTTTTTTGAAGTCAGTGCTGGGTGAGGTACAGTTGGCCATGAAGGCTTTTGAAGGAGAGCAGGTAGATCCTCTTAAGCTACTTGACAGCTTGGTAGGCCTCATCAAGTCTGTGAGCAGCAGGGTCCTGAATCCATTGGCAAAGGTTTGATGTTCTTAAAGGGCCAATAGATGGATACATCAGTCCAATACCATACCTTGGTTACCTTTTTGACCTCAAGGCAGCTGAGCTCCACCTCGCGCCTGACAATGAACACAATGTCCGAAAACGGTGTGTCGCCTTCACCATCTCCCTCACAAATGAGTTGAGGATGAGACTGCTGGACAACATTGAGACATTGAAATACATGTCAGTTTTCAATGTAGAGAAAACTCTTAAATGCAGCAAGAGCCCTGGAGAAATGGTGAAAATAGCCAAGCTCCTTGGCTACGCACCTGAAGTAATCGACAAGATTGTCCAACAATGGCGTGCCATTCATCTCAGTGACTGGATGGAGAAAAAAAAACACACTGGGCTTCTGGAGTGAGATCTGGAAGTTCAGGGACGCAGCTGGTATCAACCCATTTCAGGAACTTGCCATGGCTGCTGTGTCTGTGTTGTCATTGCCACACTTGAATGCTGAAGTTGAGAGAGTGTTCAGCCAGATGAGTGTGGTAAAAAGCAAACTCAGGAACCGGATGTCCTTGCAGACCTTAAACTCCATCCTATACATCCGATATGGATTAAAGCTGTCAGGTGATGCTTGCTTTGAGCACTAGGGTTGGGCATCGAGCATCGAATGGAACCTGGACTAACATTCCGGTTCTCCCGGATTCGTTCAAATTTTAAAATTTCGATTCATAGTTTCGATGCCCAGTCCGCTGACCGGAAGAAGAAGCCGCCGAACAGTAAAGAAGAAGCTTCCGGAGAACCCGCCAAACTGTGTGTGCGCGCGTAAACATGGAAACTGTGCGGCGGCGCTCGAAAGTGTGGCTTAACTTCACTAAAATAAATGACAAGTCGGCTCGGTGCAACATTTGCAAAACAATTATATCGTGCAAAGGCGGGTGTACCACCAACATGATCAAACATCTCCGGGGTCATGGTGCACAGATAACTGATTGCCCCGTCTTTGACGCGCTGCGCCGGCCATCCTCCGTTGCCACTTCCTCCACTGCCTCTACCTCCGCTGCCTCTACCTCCGGCTCCGACCCTCACCCTAGCACTGCACTATCGGGTTAGCAACAAATACGTAAACGGTTGGTCAACTCAAATGTAAATACCAAGCTAACATTAGCCCATGTATTTTTTCATAGCCATACGACCTGAAATTGCAACCGTTAGCCAGGCAGTTACTCCGTTCAGCATAGCGTCCAAGGGAAAGATGTCGGTGCAACAAGTGCAAGAGTGCCACAGAAAGGTTACAGCCTTTATTGTAAAAAGGTTGCATCCCTTTTCAGATGTGGAATCACCAACATTTAGGTTAGTTAAACAGCATCAATAGAGCTAACTTAATTAATAGTCCACACAGAGCTAAAGTTAAAGTAACAGTGATATTATTATTATTTATTTTTTTAGTTTGTTTATGTTTTTAATTTGTTTATGTTTGCAGGGACATGGTGAAAGCCATCAACCCCAAGTACACACCACCTACCAGGGACTACTTGGCAAATAAATTAATACCATCTTGGTATGAGGTCGAGAAGTCAAATGTCATTACAGAGCTCAGTGACGTCTGCTCTGTTGCACTCATGTGATGGCTGGAGTAGCATCACACAGGACCATTACCTCACCATCACAGCACACTATATAGTGGAGGGCAAAATGCAGCAAAAAGTGCTAAAAACAAAAGCTGTGTACAAAGCACAGACTGGCTGTGTTGTGGCAGAGGAAATAAGTGA
This sequence comes from Gadus chalcogrammus, assembly GCF_026213295.1. Lineage (NCBI taxonomy): Eukaryota > Metazoa > Chordata > Actinopteri > Gadiformes > Gadidae > Gadus > Gadus chalcogrammus. Next base: position 298,650 of record NW_026613505.1, on the reverse strand, counting down.
TGTTCTGTCAAGAGTTTGGCATTTCCGGCAAAATTAAAGCAGTCACTGTAGATAATGCTGCCAATATGGATGTGACTATTCAAATTCATGGAGAAGTTCAGACTATTTCATCCAGAAAGACCTCTGGTTAGCTAGCTCATTTAAAACATGTAAACTTTTTTGACCCTGCCTCTTAAGAGAATCGGAATCGTTAGGAACCGGAATCGAAACGAGGAATCGGAACCGGAATCGTTCAAATTCAAACGATGCCCAACCCTATTGAGCACCAGCTGCCTGATCATGTTTTGAAGCTTTTTGGAACATCATCTGCTTATTCATTCAAGGTAGCTCCTACAGCTGAACCTGCAGTAGAGAGCCTTGACCAGAGTGACGATGACTCACTGGTTCTGTGAGCTAGCACAGCCTGTCTGTGTGTGGAGGGAGGTCTGGAGTAGGCCTAACTCTGCCATTTAGATTGTTAATATATATTGTATACAAAAATATGTTATGTTTAAAAATGTTCATGTTTAAATGTGACCTGTTGTAGGCTCCTACGCGGACCATAAGGTTGACTTAAGAAAAATAAAATAATAAAAACATTAAAATAAAAACAATAAAAAAATAACTTTAGAAGGACTATCTCTGCAAGAGTGGGTCCATTTAGATTGTTAATGTATATTGTATACCAAAAAATGTTATGTTTAAAATGTCAATGTTTTACTATGACTTGTTCGGCTCCTAAGTGGACCATAAAGTTAAAAACCAAACCAAACTTAATTAAAACAAAAATAATATAAAAAAAATATATTAAAAAATGTAACTCCGCCATAGTGTCCCTTTTTGGTCACTTTTGCCGGTCCCAAGCCCGGATAAAGGAGGAGGGTTGATATCTTTTTTTGTGTTTTTTTTTTTACTTCCGGTTATGCAAATTAGGCGATGACGTCATCTAGTGACTTCTAGCGACTTTTAGGAGAGCCAATAGCTACTTTCCCTACTGAAGAGTTGGCAACACTGGTCCTCGTGCAGCAGTCCCTCCCAGCTGCTCTGTTAGCAGGAGCTAACAGGAGACTTTCACGCCTCGGCATCCGGGCTGCAAATGAATCCGTGTCCTGGCCAGCAAGCCGCCGCCGACTGATCCCGGACCCTGACGTACAGTCAGGGCGGGAAAATGTAATATTTTCTTTGTCTAAATAAAATAATAAATCGCTGTGTTACATTGACTCACACTGCCTCAGGCTCAGTCACTTCACTGCCTCAGGCTCAGTCACTTCACTTCACCTGTGTCTTTACCATGTCGCAGTCAAAACTTTACCAACAAAAATATTGGAAAGAGTGGGAAGCAAACACTGCTTTTAAGGGCTGGTTAAAGCTGTTTATTGGAGACGATAAACGAGCATACTGTAGCTATTGCAAGGTCGATTTCTGTGCCAAACTCAGTGATGTGAAGAAACACAGTTCAACACAAAAGCATATTCAAAAGGCAAAGCCTTATAGGTCAGCTCAAACAACGCTGCCATTCATGGTAAACAAAATTGGGACCAAGAAAAAAAGAAAATTGAGTTGTTTTTTTATACGTCCAGTTATGCAAATTAGGCGATGACGTCATCTAGCAACTTCTAACGACTTTTAGGAGAGCCAATAGCTACTTTCCTTCCTGAAGAGTTGGCAACACTGCCTCTAGCGGGTGATTCGAAGTGGAGAGGCCAGAGACGATAGGTACACACCCGCAGAGAGACATGGGCCTTTGCCCGTGGCTCGAAGTAGCTCACCCTCTCTCTCTCTCACACGTGTTCAACACGCTTCCTCTCCTTTTGCTCCATAGTTACCATACCGAAATACTTTAACAAATAAAGTAACCTAAAAAGATATCCGGATTTGACCACTTTCCTTGAAGAATGCTGCAAACCCTTTTTTTAAAAAAGGGTCCTATGTTCCCCAGTCTCATACAAAGAGGGGAACATAGGACCCGGGAAACAAAGGACCCGGGGAACATAGACAAGCTCCCCTTTTATCCATATGCTTATTGTTGTATTGTTGACAATGACCTGTATTTCCTATGAGACCCACCAAGGTGAATGCCGTCTCAGTATTAGGGGGACGCGTTGTGGTTTATCTCCCCTATGGAGTTTTTCCACTTCGGTCGGTGGTGTTGATGATTTTCCTACTTTGACTATGTCCTCGGTGTGGTAAATGGTGCTTATGACTTAAAAATCTTATATTATGGCCATCTGAGATGGCCAAGGAGGGATTTTTACGTATTTTAAGCACATAAGCTGCCCCCAGATAGCCATTAGGAAGCAGGATCTAACACACAAGCTGCATTACCCTCACATAGCCACTAGGAAGCAGGATCGAACACTTAAAGGCCATGGTGCAGGTTTTATTTTTTTCGAATTTGCGCAATTTGCTTGTTGGTAATAAACATTTTAATGGTTACCTATTGTATTTAATGTTGTTGGGTATCACAAAACGGAATTTAATACGAAAAAGTGGGTCATATTGGAGCGGTTTGCGATAGCTTCTAATTTCTCCCGGAAGACGTTGCATGACGTCACGGTAGGGAGACGACAGACGTAGCCCTTCGAGACCCATTGAGAGTAGAGAGTACGAGAGAGATAAGTAAGAGATAAATACATAGATACATATATAGATAGCCTAGATGGATAGACATATAGATAGACAGCATAGATAGATATATAGACCGATATAGATATAGACCGAGAGATAGGGAGACAGACAGACAGATAGCATAGCATAGCATAGCGAGTTAGGTAGGTGGGTAGGTAGGTGTAGATTTAGAATGGTGTACAACTGTGTTTGTGCTGGGTGTAATAACTCTAGCAAAACAGGACACAGGGACCATGCCTTTCCAAAGGACAAGGCAACCCTCAGACAGTGGGTACAGTTTGTCCACGTTAGACGGGCAGATTTTTCTATTCCCTCGGTCACAAAGAACTCCAAGGTCTGCAGCGCTCATTTCACGGAGGAGGATTACGACCAAGGGGATGTCAGGATGGTATCTCTCGGGTTAAAGAGGCTGGCACAGCTTATTCCGAACGCCGTGCCTTCTGTGTACACGCATCTCTCTGCCTGCCCTGCCCCGAGACCGAGAGGCACCAAGATCAGTGCCCCAGCCGCAAGCGAGAGCTGGCTATGGTAAGCCTCATGCTAATGTTTACAAGCTGTGCGTTAGCTAGCCCTGTGTATACTATATACCGTATTCCCTTTGACACCGCCTCCACTACAGTCATGACTCATGATCAGTCTGACATTAGAAAAGCATATTTCGTGATTCATGAATATGAACCAAAACAAAATTGTCCTGAAGTAAATGTCCAAAAGCTTGTCATATCTAACTAGAAAGCGCCATGGCTAGTGTTTGGATCACTGGCGCTCATCAAGCGGCTTTCACAACAGTGTGTGTGTGTTTGATTTAGTTGATGGATTTAATTGCCCTTTTCCTGATGGAAAGTGACTATTACGGTCCTCTTTCATATGTATTTAGACCTGACCGTGTCGCTGACGCTAATTTATTTACGCAAGATGTTGACAGATGCCTCACCGTGTGAGACCACGGACAGTGTCAATGCTGCTACGGTAGAGGACCCCTTGCCCTACTACACTTGTGACACTGGGACACAGTGTATTTTGAAGCCCCTTGGAAGGTCTCACGGTAAATCTTTATTTCATACTCCGGGGATCTCATAACATTCTGTTTACTGTAAATATGTTTGCTATAATTCATATGCAGGACAATTTCACGTGTGTTTCCACTGGAGAAAAAAAATCGGTCTATTTGTATGTCTACTGTGTGTGTGCCTACTAGTGATGCGCGAGAGGGCGTTTTTTTAACACCCGCCCCAACCCGACCCAAGACATTTTCCAAACCGCCCCGCCCGACCCGTGGGGAATTCTGAAGCGGCCCGCCCGACCCTCACAATTTGACCCGCAAAAAAATAAAAATAATAATAACAACAAATAAAATAAAAAGCCTGGGGCTGAGGCTAAAGGCCAATTTCCACTGGAATCGGCACGGAAGCGGCACGGCAGCGAATCGCTCGCCGAAAATAATAGAAACCATTAAAGTGAACGTAGGCTATTCCACTGGATACGGCACCGGCACGGCACGGAACCGTCCCCAAACCGGCACTTCGTTTACGATACTTGCCTCTTCTATTTCTGAAAGTTGCCGGTTCGCTGCCGTGTCTCAGAACACGACTACAGCCAATCAGTTTGCCTTTGCGCTCACATCGATCCTTATGCAATTCACAGGGTATTGTAAAATTATACAGTCTATCTATGGTATGGTATCAATAGTTAATCAGTGGCAAAGAAGAATTGAAAGTCTGCGTCGATACCTCGCAAGTCCAGTGTCGCGAGTGGACGTTGCCATGACATCTACAATCATAGGTCTACCGTATTTAATGGGTAATGTGTATGGTTGATTATAAGGTAGGCCTATGTATACATATATATATTATAATGTATATTATAATATATATGGTTTGAATATAACTTGTGAATAATATTGTATGAACACTTATTATAATTATGCACGTCTTGAGCCATCTGTCGGAACGTGGCCGTGCCGCTTCCAGTGGGGATTGCAGTACGGAACACAGCCGCTTCGCTGCCGTGGCGCTTCCGTGCCGATTCCGGTGGAAATTTGCCTTTTTGCCTAATTTAACACGTAACTAAATGAGAAGGATTTGCGCTAAATTCGCATTATTGGGAAACTTCAACGGCAGGTCTACATCAAACAACAACAACAACGACAGCTTTACGCAATTATTTATTGAAGAACTGTTAACAAAATGCGGGGTTGCGGGTTTTGACTTTTTGACCCGCCCCACCCGAACCCGCGATACTTAGAGAAAACTGCTACCCAACCCACCCGGCCCGCGGGTGCCCGCGGGTAATTGGGTAACCCGTGCATCACTAGTGCCTACCTATCTTGGTCTCTTGCAGGCTCAATGGCAGCAGTAAAACTGGAGGGTACCATCACAAGGACATCCTTACTGAAGGATGTTCGACAGCTGTCTCCGCAGCACCAGACTTACTCCCTTGAAGCCTTCCACTCCCTGATCCTGCACTTCGCACCCAAGCACACTGGGTTTTCATACCATGGCATGTTTAGCATGTCAGTGCTGTCCAATGGAATAACAATGCCGTATTTTATCATACATACACCAGGTTTCGAAAGTGTTCTCAAATGTGTTATTCTGTAGGCTTCTCTTAGCGGCGCTGCATTACAACTGGAATGCGAACAGAGAGACCGCACGAAGAAGCGATGGTTTGGAGAGGTATAGCGTGCGATATCCACGTTTCAGAAAAGGTGCCTGGGTAGTTGTTCCCATCAAAGAGAAGGCCTCATACGGTAGGCAGTGTCATGCAGTTCTATCATATTTTGACATTTGCGCACAAGACATCTGTGACATCGATCTTTATACAGTATTTTATCATTATTATGTCTGCAGGTTATGCAACGTCATTAATCGAGGCCCTTCGGGAGAGTTACATGGATTCACCCAAGGCTCTTCAAGAGGTTAGCGCAAATTTGTCAGCCTGTGCACCCGCCCCCATCGCCAAATCCTTCCAACAAATTCCCAAGGAGGAGGCCGTCAGCCTCCATCTAGCCCAGCAGTCACGCTACAAAAAATTTAATTAGAATATTTTTTTTCCCAGACTGGTCCAATCATTTAGTTGTGAGTATGTATATAGTAAGTATGTTATTTTATTTGGTGGTGGTTTTCTGTATGCCGCATGTTTTGTTTTCTCTTTGTGTGCTGTTTATTGCTTGGGTTTTTTGATTGTTCCAGGGAGTTTATTATAACCCTACATTTTAACCCCTTGCGCTGACCCTAACATCTCTGTCGACTAACATTATCTCTTGGTTATTTATGGCTGTAACCCATTCATTCATTTATCAGCATCACCATGATTACCGCCTCACTGCATTTCGCATGTTTTGTTTTTATTGCTTGGGTTTTTTTACTTAGTTGTGTGCACAAATCATTCCTTTACAGCTCCATTTGCCCCATAATTCATAAAAAAAAAAAAAAAGAATCCGAAAGGGACCTCTGGGTGCGCTTTTCTCTTGGATCACTATGCGTCTGCTCTATGTGATATCATTGCATGTATGTGTCCGTGAGTGAGTGAGAACCTGGCTGGAGCAGCCTCCAATAAGGTCTTGCTCCCCTTGTGGCTATGTATAGTATTTACGGCTTAAATGTTTGGTTCTGCTTAATTGGGTCTATGTGTGGGTAGCTTAGATTCTTAAAATACGTAACAATCCCTCCTTGGTCATCTCAGATGACCATACAATAATATTTTAAATCATAAACACCATTTACCACACCGAAAACATAATCAAAGTAAGAAAAATCATCAACACCATCAACCGTGTGGGAGAAACTCTATCGAATAGAGAAAAACCACTACGCGTTCCCGATAATACTGAAACGGTATTCACATTGTGGGTCTCATTAGAAATACAGGTCATTATTTAACAATACAACAATGAACATATAAATGAAGATAATCTTGTTATCATACAATCATATGGTCAATCAGCACACAAACAAAAGTATCCATAAAAAATCCTGAGCTAATACTTTTGGCTATGTGCAACAAGGTCATAAAATGTTCAACATGTGCAAAAGTAAAGTAAAAAATTTGTTGTCATAACAACATTTTTAAAATTCAAAATTATTGATAGGCTAGCATGGATTTGGGTGGTTCAGGTGATCTTCGTGTATTGGTGTATTCTGTCGCCGTCGGGCCTGTAATTCATGAACCCAAGACTCGTCCCTCCTTGTCAAGGGCTCAGCTCACAGAGAGGTTACTTTTACATCATGGGAGCCTCCAAACAGGTTCTCCGTCGTCGTCGTGTTAGCAACAGGTGGCCTGTAAACAACCGTCTCAAAGAAGATCAACAGTACCATTATCAATGCAGCGATTCAGAAATAACTGGTTGTACTCGCAACCAAGCAACACTACACAATAACAAACATAGTCTGGTATGGTTGTTTTAAAATTTGTTATTCAAGTAAATCCGGGATATTGATTATCTTATTGTGGCATCCCGCCCCTCAAACCTCGGCCCGGACGGGCCCGAGGGTTCGTGCTGGATGGCATATACCACCGCCATCCACTAGCCGGCGACAAAGAGCCTCCCTTAGGGCACGCTAATGGACGTGAGTGCAAACAGCCGGCGGTGGAGAGGACGAGACCCGGAAGCCACCATATAAGGAGCCGGCATGCGGCATCCGGGGGCAGAAGACGAGCGACAGCGACCTGGAGAGCATAGCCGAACCAGCGCACCATTTAGAGGCTCACGGAGACCCTAAAAGTCGTATGCATGCGTTATTCTGTTTTGTGAACAATTAAATGCCGAGTGCGGCTTACCCTATACAAGACCCAGTGATTTATTCCGAGATTCTGACCCACGGGAGAGCGGGATCCCACATATGGTGGAGAATACAAGCCTAAGAAGAACCCACTACGAACCCCCGGTAAGGCGAACTACCCAACCGGAATGCAGAACCCGGATGGAGCCGCGGCGGCTGCTGCGGCTACACAGCGGGAGACGGCGGAGAACTTCGCCCTGCTCCGCGAAGCCGTGTTACGGCTCACGCAACACGCAGTCCGGGACGCCCCGACCAGCCGACTCACCAAGCTCGGGCCCGACGATGACGTGGAGGCTTATCTCGAGACCTTTGAGCGGACGGCCCAGAGGGAGAACTGGCCAGTGGAGCAGGTGGGCCCACATCGTGGCTCCCTTTCTCACTGGTCCTGCCCAGCAGGCGAGCCAAGACCTGTCAGCGGAGGCCGCCAGGCAGTACCCCGCCCTCAAACAGGCAATCCTGGCGTACTACGGACATAACCTCGCGGCCCGCGCGCAACGTATCCACGACTGGCGATTCGATTTGTGGTTGGTGAAGAGGTGGCTAACCTCCGGAGAAGGACCCAGCCCTATAGATAGGGTAATTATAGACCACTCCATACGCCATCTACCGCCGGATGCCTGCAGGGTACTGGCCCACCACCACCCCGTCACCATAGATGACCTGGTCAGGCAGCTGGAGAACTGGCAGGTGGCCCAGCGGCTGAGCAACCGGACCTACACCACCCCACGACCCGCTGAGACCCGCCGAGACCGACGGGGACCCACGACCGGGCCTCCCGCAGCTGCCACCGCTCGTAACCCCGGAGAGTCGCGAACGGAGACGCTGTTACGAGTGTGATCAGCCCGGACATATAGCGCGCTACTGCCCTGGAAAGCAGGACGTGTCAATGCCGTCGGCCTACGTGGACCGGGGGGGGGGGACCGGCCCTGCTTGCTGGCCACCTGCTGGACACAGACGACGCCCCAGAGCCCGACCATACCGGCAAGGGTGATGAACCTAGACACGCAGGCCATATTGGACACCGGCAGCGTGGTCACCCTCCTCCGTCCCGACTTGGCGGGAGGGAGGGAGGGGGATCCCATGGACGTGGCCTGCGTGCATGGGGATGTACGGACCTATAAAACATGCCATGTGGTCGTACGTACACCACAGGGTGTGTTTACAGCACGGGCGGGGATTGTACCCCACCTCCCGGTTCCGCTCTTGATTGGGAGGGACTGCCCAATATTTAACCGGCTGTGGGACCCAACGCGAGAACTCCGGACAGGAGAGAACCTCCCCGCCGGGGGGCGAGGAGAGCTCGGCAGGCGTACGGGGCCACACGGCGCCCGTCGTCCCTCAGGGAATCGACGGCAGAGGACCAGGAGTCCGAGGGGGACGGACCCTCCCAACCCGGATCACCGGGACCCCAACCCCGGCACCCAGGACACCCTTACAGCGTCCGAGCAAACCAACCCCCCGGAGGACCCTGAGGATGCTCCCCCCTCACCGAGTTTTCCGATTTCCTTCCGGAGAAGGAGGTAGGCGCCAGCGCCCAGCTCCAAGACGAGGCCCTGAAACACGCTTGGAGCCATGTGGTGGCCCACGACGGTCAGGCCCGGACTCGGTGAGTCACACGTTGCACCCACATTTTAGCACGAGGAGGGGGCTATTATATAGAGTAGTGGAAGGAGAGGAGGGAGTAAGGGAGCAATTGGTGGTTCCCCGGGCGTATGTGAGCAAGGTACTGTTTATGGCCCACACCCACCTCCTAGGAGCCCATCTGGGCATGGACAAGACCCGAGAGCGGGTCCTCGCGTGGTTTTATTGGCCGGGGGTAAAAAGGGACGTGGAGCGCCATTGTCTGGGGTGCCCCGAGTGTCAGAGGGTAGCACCTAGGGCCACAGTCAGAAGCCCCCTTATTCCCATGCCAATAATAGAGACTCCTTTTGAGCGGATAGCTATGGACATTGTGGGGCCCCTCCCCAAGACCAGCCGGGGTCATCGATATATCCTGGTCCTAGTGGACTACGCCACCCGGTACCCCGAGGCCCTACCCCTGCGCGCAGCCACCGCGAAGGCAGTCGCCCGGGAGCTGATGCTCCTGTTTAGCCGGGTGGGGATAGCCAAGGAGGTATTAACCGATCAAGGCTCATGCTTCATGTCCCGGGTAATGAAGGAATTACTCAGTTTCCTGCAGGTGAAGCAGCTCCGGACCTCCGTCTACCACCCCCAGACCGATGGCTTGGTGGAACGCTTTAACCGGACATTAAAACAAATGCTGAAGAAGGCCATGGCTATAGATGGTAAGAACTGGGACCAGCTATTACCCCATGTGCTTTTCGCAGTCCGGGAGGTGCCCCAGGCATCCATCGGATTTTCACCGTTTGAGCTGCTGTACGGACGGAGGCCCCGCGGCATCTTGGACATCGCCAAGGAAGCATGGGAGAGCCAGCCGTCACCCCACCGCACCACCCTGGACCACGTAGAGCAGGTGAGGGACCGCATGGCCCATGGCCCATCGTCCGAGAACACCTCCGGCAAGCCCAGCAGGTCCAAGCGAGGGTCTACAACCGGGGAGCCCAGCTGCGTACCCTCCATCCTGGAGAGTTGGTCCTGGTCCTGGTCCCCACAGCTGAATGCAAATTCCTGGCCAAATGGCAGGGACCTTATGAGGTGGTTGAACGGGTGGGAGAAGTGAACTACCGGTTAGACAACCGGGGAGGCGGAAGCCCACCCAGCTCTATCATATCAACATATTGAAACAGTGGCGAGGGGGAAGGGAACCCCCTGACCCCGCCCCCCTGGCGCTGGCGGCCCGACAGGAGATCCCGGAGGTTCCGATGGGTGAGGACCTCAGCCCAGCCCAAAAGCGAGACCTGGACGACCTCGTCATGCAGCACCGGGACGTGTTTTCCGAGCTTCCGGGGAGGACCACAGTCGCCCATCATGACATCCGGACGGCGCCGGGGGTGAAAGTGAGAGTTCCACCCTACAGGATACCGGAGGCCCGGAGAGAGGCCATCCAGGCCAAAGTCCGCCGAATGCTACAGCTCGGCGTCATCGAAGAGTCGCGCAGTGCCTGGTCCAGCCCGGTGGTCCTCGTACCAAAGCCAGATGGATCGCACCGGTTCTGCAACGACTTCCGGAGGCTGAATGAGGCGTCCGAGTTCGACGCCTACCCCATGCCCCGGGTGGACGAGTTGATCGAACGCCTCGGTCCAGCCCGGTATCTTTCGACCCTGGACCTAACCAAGGGATATTGGCAGGTACCGTTGACCCGGGCGGCCCGGGAGAAAACGGCGTTCTCAACTCCAGGGGGGCTCTACCAGTACACCGTCCTCCCCTTTGGAGTACATGGAGCGCCAGCCACCTTCCAACGCATGATGGACCAGATCCTGAGGCCCCACCGGGACTACGCGGCGGCCTACATAGATGACATCATTATATATAGCCACAGCTGGGATGTCCACCTCCGCCAGCTGAGGGCGGTGCTAGGGGAGCTGCGGAAGGCGGGCCTCACGGCCAACCCGGCCAAGTGCAGGCTCGGACAGGAGGAGACTGCGTACCTGGGGTACCAGGTGGGACGGGGGACCATCAGGCCCCAGGAGAGTAAGGTGGCCGCCATCAGGGGATGGCCCGAACCCCGCACCAAGAAACAGGTGAAGTCGTTTCTAGGGCTGGTGGGATACTACCAGCGATTTATACCCGGGTTCGCCACGCTGGCCAGCCCCCTGAACGACCTGACCCGGAAGGCCCTGCCGGATCGGATCACCTGGTCCGAGGCGGCTGACCAGGCCTTTGGGACGCTCCGCGAAGCTTTATGCGCGGAGCCACTACTCATAACCCCTGACTTTGCTTCCCCCCCCCCAACCCGCCTCTGAGGTCGGGTTGGGGGGTGTCCTGTCCCAGGTCCGGGCAGGAGAGGAGCACCCAATCATGTATATCAGCCGGAAACTACTGCCGAACGAGCGAAACTACTCGACAGTAGAAAAAGAGGCCCTCGCCATCAAGTGGAGCCTCGATAAGCTGAGGTACTACCTCCTAGGGCGGGAGTTCACTCTGGTCACCGACCACGGCGCCACTAAAGTGGATGGCAGGCGCCAAGAACACGAATGCCCGAGTGACCCGATGGTTCCTGGCCCTTCAGGACTTTAGATTCAAGGTGGACCACCGACCGGGGCCGAGAGCACGCCAACGCCGACGCCCTGTCACGACGGGACGCTTGCCTGGGTGGATTCCCCGGCTACCGGAGGCCTGAACAAACGGTGGGGGAGTGTGGCATCCCGCCCCTCAAACCTCGGCCCGGACGGGCCCGAGGGTTCGTGCTGGATGGCATATACCACCGCCATCCACTAGCCGGCGACAAAGAGCCTCCCTTAGGGCACGCTAATGGACGTGAGTGCAAACAGCCGGCGGTGGAGAGGACGAGACCCGGAAGCCACCATATAAGGAGCCGACATGCGGCATCCGGGGGCAGAAGACGAGCGACAGCGACCTGGAGAGCATAGCCGAACCAGCGCACCATTTAGAGGCTCACGGAGACCCTAAAAGTCGTATGCATGCGTTATTCTGTTTTGTGAACAATTAAATGCCGAGTGCGGCTTACCCTATACAAGACCCAGTGATTTATTCCGAGATTCTGACCCACGGGAGAGCGGGATCCCACATTATATACAGGCGATTCTACTAGAACAGTATAGGTGTTGACTATTTTACATATTACAGCTGGATAGGGTCGGGCCCCTCAGGTGATGTATCGTTTACTTCCATCGGATCATATCTGATCCCCATGTAAGCCTGAATGGCACTTGGCGCTTCTGTAGCGCCCACTGCTGTGGTGATCAGCAGATGCAGTAGCCCTCGTGCACAGGGAATACAACGGCAGCCGGTGACAATTAACAAGGTCTCTGCATTTATTCCCGAGACGGGCACTTACGCTTCGTTTTCAGCTGTTTTCATTGAAGACGTCAGCCCATTCTGATACACCTACTTCTAGACATCGTAACTCATTCCTTTTTCAACCGTTTACCATCGTTCAAACCATTAAACAAATATACACACTTGTATCTTCAATACTATCCAAACGGAATTTTGATAGCATTTATACTTTTTTCAGAATCACAGTTTTAGTTTCAAACCGGCGTCGTTTTCAGTTGCTTATAATAATTTAGGTCACCATAGCAACGCCGGTAAACAAACCCCGCCGAATAGTCAAATCTCTGGACTGAAAAGGCAGATCTGATTCGACTCAGAAAATTCAGAGTCTGGGACCCTGAATGAATCTGTAAACTGGCAGTTTACCAGTGGCGATTTTGGTTTGGAAACTCTGGTGGGGCCCATGCAGGAAAATATTATAACGCAATCCAGAAATACCACATATTACTACCATCACAACAAAAACAGTAGTGTTGGGAAAAACGGTCTGTCTAGTTACTGGACCAGATGAAATGAGACGGAGAGGTAATAAAGTCTGTCGGCACGAGGACCTTGGATTTATTAAGTAAAGTGGCAACGGTTATACAGAGTCATAAAGCGTGAGAAATCGAATATGTCTAAGTCCCTAATCAGCGCTGATGGTTCGTCCAGAGCTTCGCCTCCGTGGAAGGTCTGCTTCAGAAGAAGGGGCAGAAGTGTCTGTGTGATACAGTTTTATGCTGTATCTTCCTCTTGGTGAGGTGTGTGCGTTTGAGACGTATGTGGTTCTGTGTGTCTTTGCGTGACCTTGGCTCTCAGGCCCTAGTGTGTCTCCTCGTGTTCTTCCTGATGGGGGAGCGCCTCAAAGAGTCTCCTGATTGTGGCCCTCCCGTTCTGAGGATGAAACAGTGCTTTGCGTGACCTTGGCTCTCAGGCCCTAGTGTATCTCCTCGTGTTCTTCCTGATGGGGGAGCGCCTCAAAGAGTCTCCTGATTGTGGCCCTCCCGTTCTGAGGATGAAACAGTGCATTGTCTGAGTGTTTACCATTTGCCTGGCGGAGAAATGGGGCCTTAGCTCTGGCCTCGACCTGACTATGTTATCATGTGTGTGTTATGTGTTTAAAAGTTGAATGTGACTGCCATGTGTTGTGCTCATCAGGCGTTAAGAGTTGACTATTGTAAGGTGACTGCCATGTGATGTGCTGATCAGGCTGGGGTAGGAGTTAGCTATATTTATAATGTACATGTGATGTGCTCAGCAGGTTATTTTGCCCAACATATCCCCCTCAAGTCGTCGCAAGACGACTTTTACTCATTAGGGATACGAGGGATAGGACTCCAGCGCGGGACTATCATTATAACACTTTTAGAAGTAACAGAAAGAAGGCAAAACAATCATAAAAACAAACAACCATGAGTATGGGACTAAAATAAGTCGCTGGACCGGGTGTATGGGGAAACCACGTGGGAGAAACGCCACCCATGCTTCAGACATGGGTATGCCATACACACCCCACCTAGGGGGTGGCATCCACCCCGGCCTTACATCGCGAACAGACGATACCAAGTAAAGTGGCAGCAGGTAATACACAAAAACAAACATACCACAAGCATACAATAATACAAAAAACAAATAACAACAACCAACAACAAAACTAACACCAAACCCTAATAATAACAACGAAATGCAACAATAAAACAAACAGTAAACAATAAACAAAAATGCAACAATCACACAAATACTAAACAATAACAATCACAGGAAAGAAATGCAACCTATAAACGTGTCCCTAAATAATAGTAATAATAATAGAAAGATATGAGGTAGATAACGAATGGCAATCCCCCTCAAGCCATCCCTAGATAACCACATACTTAAGGATGTGAGGAGGAGTTAGCTGGTCGTGTAACAATAAGCAATCACACGCATGGGGTATCCAGGGTAGGCACGGGGCACGGGAACAACTGAAACCACGGAATAGTCCTGAGCGTCATCACGGGCAGGTGGTCGCAAGGCGCCACCTGAGCATTAGACCCTTTTATTCAACTGCGCTCAGGACCTCATCTGATAAACGGGCAATCAAGGCCCCTGGAATCTCGCCCGTGTGTATCCCCGAGCTCCATCTAGTGGGACAGCGATATAAACAACAACATTTACGTTCCCGGCGTCGGTTGCGTAGACGCGGGCATAGATATGGGAGCGGCTGAAAACAGTGAAGCGTACAGAAGCGAATACAGCCAGGGGCGCCCTCAAGCCTTAAGGGAACGGGCCGCAGCCCCTGGTGCCGGAACGCAGATCCCTGGTCCGGGCGACGTGGGTGCATCAGGTGGGAGGGGGGTGGTGCCGTTGGCGGGGACGGGAATGCGGGAATGGGGCAGCCCACCTGGAGAGGTTACTAGCACGTCACAGGCGGGGGGGGGGGGGAAAAAAGGGGGTGTCGTGGTGGGGTTTCAGCATACGGTGGTGGAAACAGGACGCCGGGGCCGTGCACCTGGAGAGGCCACTAGCACTCACGGGTAGATGTCCGGCTCGGCGAAGACACAGTCGAGCTCGTACTCAGGCACCATCTGGTCGTCCAGGGGAAGCTCGTCCAGGCAATCCAGAAGGGGCATGAGGGGGGCTGCTTCGGAGTAGGGAGGGGGCTGTTGTTTCTCCTTTTCGAGGGCCGTGGTGATGAGGCTGTGAGCAGAGGGTGCGGGCACAGGGGATGCAGCAACACCCGCAGCAGACCACAATCCCGACGAAGCAGGCCAGGGATGTCAGGACGGCCATGAGAAGGCCCTTCCACTTGCCGAACATGTCGGTCATCCATTTCTCCATGGGGTTGTCGATCCCAGAGTCCTCTGCCATCTGGACGGAAAGAGCTCGAAGGCCGGCCAGGGCCCTTGTCACTGACCCGTCAGGGGCCGTGTTGTTGGGAATGAAGGTGCAGCACTGAGCCCCAAACATCGAACAGACCCCCCCTTTCTCGGCTAACAACATGTCTAGGGCTAGACGGTTTTGATACGCCATTAGAGAGGTGGCGGCCAGTTGTGAGGCCAAGCCTTCTACCGCGTCGCGAGTCAGGTTGGATAGGCGCTGGACGTTGTAGTGAATGTAATTAATGCGATCTACGTTTTTGTTGGGGGTGATTGGAAATATGGCAGAGATAAGGGGTATGTTCTCGAAACCCGCGGCGATCTGATCTGCTAACTTAAACTGGTTTCGGAACGCCCCGGGGAATGCCTATGCTATCCATGTACGTGGGGGTGTTCTTGGTTAGGTCAAAGTGGTCGGTGAGAGCGGAGTCGCGGCGGTGTCGAGAGGTAGTTTGGTTATCGGGCCCGGGCGAACCCCGGGTAAAGAGCGTGACGGGCATAAGTAGGCGCACTATAATGCAGGTTCCGGACCATTGTGCCGGGAGTGTAAGTCTAAGGGTGAATTTGTCACAGGACCAGAATAGGTCTTGGCGTCCTAGGCCCGGTTCGGTCATGTTGGGCCAAAGCGTAACGTTCGTGATGGAGTGGCACCACGATGGTGGTACCACCCCAACATTTACCGCTCCGACCCTGGTGATGCAAGAGTGGGTGTACTCCCCAGGGGAGTACACCGGGGGAATCGAGTCGTTAAGGCCGGGTGGGAAACAGAGAGCTAAGGAGGCCGCAGCCGGCCGGTTTGGGGGTAACAAACAGAGCTAACATGCAGTGAGAACCGATGGGGTCGCTGGTAAAATCGAACAGTACTGGGGTCGAGATTAGATGGGGGCGAGCTGACGCACAGGCTACGCAGTCGGACAGCCCCTGGAATCGGATCGTAGCAGCAATCCAGCTAAGCCATGCATTATCGTCTGCGTAGCCGGTCGCTGAGCGCGATGGAATCGTGGGTGGGGAGTCGCCCCACGGAATTTAAATCAAAAATCGTGACCGGGGCCGTCGCGAGTCATTATGGGTCGGACGGGGGTTTAGGAGTTGTCGTGTTGGCCCTGGAGGCTGGTGCGGTGGGTGTGGTGGGGGCCTTTCTGAAATTTATTTTCAACAAAGCCGTCGTGTCCGGGCCGGACTGGGATATCCCGAACACGAGGTAGGCAGAGTCCGTATTTACCCCGCACGCCCGGGTCGACCCAAATGCGGGGTTGCCCCATCCTTGGTACGGGTTGCTGGTAATGTTCCTGAGGGTAAGGGTGATTCTGCCGTTGCCTCCCGAGAGGAAGCCCTTCGCCTGTAGTGCGGCCGTCGCGTCAGGCCTGTGGAGAGTCTGAGAGCGGTTAGTCACATAGTACCCCTGGTGCCTCCCCGTCATCCATAGTACATTACCCCATCCTCGACACCAGCTCTGGCTGTTGTCCGGGGACGTCATTACCCCGTTGCCCTGGACTCCCGCGAAGGAACCCTTGGGAGCATCGCAGATGTATGCATCGTACTTCTCCCAGGCTGCGGGTCCGCCTACGCCGGAACGACGTCGCATAGGAGGAAGGTATAGGCGGCGCTGGAACCATAAGTATAGGTTAGGGATAGCCCACCGTATTTGTTGAGGCAGGGGTCGCTGGGGGATTTGGCGGCTTGCAGGGGTGTCTGTCTCCTGCGGCGGTGTGGACTCTGGGTTGGGGGTCCCGATGAGGGTTGTGTCGTCGTAGACGGGGGCTTGATGGTGGGGGGACCTCCCCGGGATGGCCGTATGGAAGTCCACTCCCCACAGGATGAAGAAACCCATCATGGCCCCGGTTATTCCTACCATGCCGATGATGCAACGTCTATTGGTCCGGGCCTCCTGCGGCGTCAGTGGTGGCCTCATGGTGCAGCCGGGCGAGGTCGCGTTGAACGGTAGCCAAGGTGCGGTCATGCGGGTTGTCGGCCCTTGCGGGTGGTAGACAGGTGGTGCCAGCGGGGCGCCGCTCCTTCCTGAAAGGGAGACAGAGAAGGGGGTGGCCAGACGTACCTCATAGTGGCCTTCCCACCGTGGCTGAAGGCAGTGTCTCTTGTGGACCTTGACCCAGACCAGTCCCGGGATTAACGAGGACGGGGTTGGGATCTGCGGGGGGCGGGAGGGAGGTGACCTGTGTGTACAAGGCTCGGGAGGCAAGGGTCAGGGCCTGTACATATTCTAAGAGGGCTTCATCATAATGGTCTAGTACCGGGGCCCTGGGGGGAGAATGTGGGCTGGGCGTGGGTTCTGTACTTGGCAGGCGTGACAGTCTTTGATCACTTCCTGGATGCTGGCTTTCATTTCGGGGTGCCACCAGTCTCCGCCCGGATTGTCTCCATTGTCGCGGGTGGTGCCCTGGTGGGTGCGGGAGTGGTGTGACCGAGCCATGAGAGAGAGAGCTCGGGAGCTGAGTGCCGGTTTGCCATCTGAGTAGCGGTAGATTTCGGATTCGTCCCGAGTGCATCCTCGTGCGATCCAGCAGCTCTTCTCATAAGGACCGGCGTGTTCTTGCATCTCGCCAAGGTATATCAGGAGGTCGCTCATGCTCCTCGGGTAGGGCTCCCCGTCCAGGGGGTCCAGCAGGGAAAGGACTAGCGGCGGTGTGTAGCCCCCCGCCTTCTTGGCGGCGACATCGGCGGCGTTGTTACCCGCGGGTGACCAGGGAGTCTCCTTTTGTGTGGCCCTGGCACTTGATGATGGCCACAGACTCTGGTAGCTGGATGGCGAGGAGTAGGCGGACGACGAGGTCCCTGTGCTTCAGGGGCGCCCCTGTAGAGGTCAGCATACCCCGCCTTTCTGCTTGGGTAGCGTTGAGATGGCAGAGCTCGTACACGTAGTTGCTGTCGGTGTAAATGTCGAGGCGTAGGCCCTTCGCGGCTTCGAGGGCTACGACCATGGCCATGAGTTCAGCCCTTGGGCCGAGGGATACTCCGGGAGTATCCCCGAGTGTCTGGTGTGGCAGACCCCTGTCGGCCCTGTTCCACCACCGCCCAAGAGGCGATGTTGGTTCCCAGGGCATCCTTGTAGCAGCAGCCGTCGGTGTACCACACTGCTTTGGGTGTTTCTAGGGGTGACCCTTGGAGGTCTGGTCGTGCTCGAGTTCCGACAGGATGCGAGGCCGTGCAGTTGTTGGGGGGTGCCGTCCGTGTCTGCGGGATACTCTCCGGTCATATTCACTCCCTTTCGTCGAGTAGCTCACCGAGGGATCTGTCAGGGCCTCGGTCAACCGGATCTGGGTGATGGCGGCCGACAGGGTGAAGAGTGAGCTATCCACCGCAGCCTTAACTCCGTGGGTGGTGTGCACCACCGTGGGGTTGTTCATGGTGAGGAACTGTGTCTTTCGTAGGGCGATGGCGATGGCCATGAGATGTCTGGCGCAGTGAGGGAGTCCTAGGCCCGAGTGGGCAGGGCCGAGCTGTGGTAGTGGAGGATCCTTCGGGTGCCTGCCTTTGCCTGCCAGAGGGTGGCCGCTACATTTCCGTTCCTCTGTGTGACGTCCAGATGGAAGGGGTCGTATAGTCGGGGGCTTGGAGGGCGGCGGCTGAGTGGAGGGCCTGCTTCAGCTGATGGAAGGCGGTGTCTTTTCTGGGTCCCATTCCAGCGGAGCTCGTAGGTGTCGGGCCCCGGCTGTGGTGACCATCTGGCGGAGTTCGGACGTTCGTTCTGTGAATTCGGGAGGTACTGGGCGGCTGTAATTGCACAGGCCCAGGAAGGCCAACATTTGCTGAACCGTGGCGGGTTTTGTGGTAATTCAGGATGGTTTCTCGGGTGTCCTGGGTTATGTCTCTGGTGTCTCCTCCGATTAACCTCCCCAGGAATTTCACCGTGGGCCGCACAGCCTGTAGTTTGGGCCGCTTGACCTTGTACCCTGCTTTCCCTAGGGTCTCGAGCAGGATCTTGGTGGCGTTCACACAGGCTTGTCTGGTAGGCGCGGCGAGCAGGATGTCGTCTACATATTGGACCATAACCACTCCGTCGGGAAGTACAGTGTCTTTGAGGTCCTCCGCACACAGTCGTTGAATATGGTGGGGGTCGATCGGTACCCCCTGTGGCATTCGGGTGTAGGTGAGTTTTTTCTCCCCTCCAGGTAAAAGAGAAGATGTCTTGTGAGTCTTTGTCCAGGGGGAATGCAGAAAAAGGCGTTGGCCAGGTCTATTGCAGAGAACCATAGGTGGTCGGGGTTAACCACGTGGAGCGCCACCTGCGGGTTTGGCACCCTCTCGGGGTGTCCTTCCGTGGCGTCGTTTACTAGACGGAGATCATGGGCCATCCTCCACGTGAGTCCGTCCGCCTTCTTTACTGGGAGAATAGGGGTGTTCCAAAGGGACTGAGAGGGTCGGAGGACTCTGCCTTTTGAGTCCCTGTATGGTGGCTGCGATCCCTACTTCTGCCTCGGGTCTGACCTTGTACTGGGGCTGGTGTATCGGGGTTTGATCGGGTTTGAGAGGTATTCGGATGTTGTGCTGGGGGGTAAACCCCATGTCGTAGGCGCCGGTGGCCCAGAGCTTCTGAGGGAGGTCGTCTAGCATGTTCTTTACGTCGGGGTCTTCGGCGTCCAGGGGGCTGGGGGTGTTGACATCCTCGGGGGCGAGCGGTCGGTCGCGCTCCACTCGTTCTGCCACCCCCCAGGAGGCCGTCCGGGGAAAGGAGATTCGGATCAAGCCTGTGCCAGGGGCTATTGGTATGTGTGGGTTATCGGTGAGGGCCCACTCCTCGTACTTGAGCCGCTCGGCAGACCATGGGCACCCAGCTTCATGGCCGTGGGTGCCTGGCCACTGCCAGGGTCACGGTGGTCGGGACTCCGGTTTGAGACGGTACCAGTATTGTTGATCTGGGGTGAGAAGGGTGGGGGCCGCCACCCCCTCAGGTCCGATGTACATTTCTTCATAGAAGCACTTCTGGCCGGTTCCCTCCATTGTGCGTCTCCATTGTTCGTCGTAGCTTTCGTCTGGGTCACGAAGGACATAAGGGTCGTGTGGAGGGGGTCGTGCGGGTGGGGAGGAGTCCCCCTGTTGATGGATCCAGGGGGCCCACTCTCGATACGTTTCTTCTAGGGGCTTGAGTCCGTCCGGGTGTAGTCCATGTTCCGGATCCAATACACGTCTGACGGGGGGCTCAGGGGCGGGGGTTCATGCACCAGCATCATCTGGAGGGGTTGGTCGGCTTCTGTCGTCATTGAAGTTCCTTCGGGGGACCAGCTGATGGGCAGTTGATTTTGCTCAGGATGTCTCTACCCATGAGGTTGGTGGGGCACTCGGGGGCATATAGGAGGGAGTGGTAGAAGGTTTGCCCCAGGATGGTGAGCGGCAAGGGGGTGGTGAGGGGTGGTTTTTTCTATTCCCGAGAACCCCATGGTAGTCAGGGTTCGAGTGGAGAGGGGTGGGATTTCATGGTTCAGGTCCCCGATGGTGGAGACTGTGGCTCCGGTGTCGACCATGAATCGAATCGGGGTCTGGTTTACAAGTCCATCCACCATTGGGGCTCCCGTTCCCAGGTTCACCACCTGGGTCCCTCTCGAGGTCCTCGGGTCCCGTCAGTATTGGGTGTCGTATCCCGGGTCCCTCCAGAGAGGGTACATCGGGGTTCCGGGGTTTGAGGCATGCGTTGATCCATTTCCAGGGTTACCGTAGGGCGGACCGGGTTGCTGTTGACGATCATGTTGGCCGGGTTGCATCCCTGGCTGTCCCGACTGGGGGGCAGTCCTTCGCCCAGTGCCCTAGGAGCCCACAAAACGAAGCAGGGGTAGGACTGGGTAGGGTTTGTGTTTTGGCCCCGGCTCCTTCCTCTCCATTTGAATCCGCCTCTATATTTGGACTGTTGGTTCTGGTACATCCCGGGTCCCATCTGTGTTGCTGGGTTCGGGGGTGGGTATTGGGAATAAGGGTACGGGTACGGCGGGGGTTGGGGGCACCATGCTTGAGCGGGAGGGGCCTTGCACCTGGGTCGGAGGAGGTCCGCTTGGTTGCTACCAAGGGGTTGGGGTTAGGCGGCGGTGCCGGAGGCTGGGCCACTTCGAGGGCATGATCTCGGAGGCGTGGTCTTTGTTGGGACCTCTTTCTTCTCCCGGTTGTGTTCCTGGGTTGCTTTCTTTACGTCCATGCGCAAGAGTCGTTTCTTCAGGTCGCGGTCTTCTTTGACGTCTTCGTCTTCTCGGTCTTGCTCCTGGGTGACGTGGTGGTGTAACGGCCTCCTCCCAGTCCATTGGCGTTCATTCTTCCGAGTCCGATCACTGTTTTGAGGCCTTCGCGGACCTTGGGCAGAGAGACCCGTCTCAACCGCGATCCGGAACATGGCTTCGGTGGCGGCGGAAGCTCTGGTAGGGTTCCGAATCCGTCTTTCCATCGTTCAGGGCTCTTGTAAGGTATTCGCCCGCTGATTCACTGGGTTTCTTTCAGGCCGGTCATGCATGCTGCTGAGTTCTGGGGTGGGTAGAGGCCCCTCAGGGCATCCCCACCATAGGGGGCGGAAGGGGTCGAAGGGGGAGTCGTCTGGCTCTCTGGTGGTTCTGGCCGCGGTTTTCCACGTCGTGACTGCTCGGGGTCCTTCTCCTATCATGAGGACCGCTCGGATGTCCCCCATGGTGAGCCGGTCGGCTGTGGTCAGTCGCTCGAGGTTCCTGATCCACTTGCCCGCCCCCAGTTTGAGCGAGGGGAGGTCTTTCCACTAGTCCCTTGAGGTCGCGGTGGGTCCAGGGAGCGTACATGGCTCGTCCTGCAGGGGTTTCCATTAGTGGGTACATTGATTCTGGGCCCTCATCCTGGTCGTGGTTCATCCGGCGGCTGGGGGCTTGGCTCCTTTGTGTCGGGGGGGCCAGTTTGTGGAGTGCTGGTGGCGACCGGGGTCGTGATCGGGGTTTCGGTACTTCGGGCTCGTGATCTGCCCGAGCCAATTGTCCGGTGGAATTGAGCTTCTTCCCCACCTCTGGTCTCTTGCCTTCTTCCCTTTCCCGTAGCTGTCGAGACAGGAGTTGGGTCTCTGTCTCGATGCTGTGGGTCATTCTTTCCAGCGCTTCTTCTTTCCATTTTGTTCCCTGTGGGTTCCCACTCCAAGGTGTCTGCGGCCTCTTCATCGCTTTCCTTGTGTCTTCCGTTGTCTCCCCTGGGGGAATTCCGGAGTGTCCTCCTCATTTCTTTTGTTGCTCCTGCCACTTCTGCTTTCTTCTACTTTAGAAGATAGGTTGATCAGGAAGGCGGGCCAAGTCCAATGCTCTGGCGCCAGGGACGCCGATCCGCGTCATCATCCTTTCTGCTTCCGACTGGGCTTGCTCTGGTAGTGGTGGCCTGTTTCGGGGGCCTGGGCATGGCCGGGGCTGGAGGAGGGGGGTGTCCAGTTCTCGGTGCTGGGTGGTTCTTGGCCCCAATGGTCCGGCTCTTCCTGGTATCATCGTGCATGGGGCGGAAGCTGTGGCCAGCTTTCAGGCTTTCCTTGCTTTGTGGATGGTTTCTCTTTGTGAAGTGGGTCCCTTCTTGGCTTGTTCTGGTTCCAGGGGGGCGGGGCTTTGCCAGGTCACCGTGACCGGGGACTGAGGTGTGGCGTGGGGTTATTTCGATAACTGGGTACATGAGATGGGGGGGCGCAGGGACCTGGGTAGGACTCATCTCGGTGCCACTTACTCCATCTGCGGGTACCTGGGTGGGCAGGGGCGTGAAGTCGGTCGGGGGCATAGGGGAGGGAGTACGGAGGTGGGCGGGCCTGCACATCGGCCTCCGGTAGGGAGGGATATAGCGGAGCTGTTCCGGCTTGGTTGGCCAGGGGTTGGATAGACTGGGGCTATCAGGTTCGGTCGGGCAGGGGTTTCTTGGGTCCGCCTAGGAAGGGGTTCCTGGCGGAGAGGGCTGGTTTTAGGGTGGTGGGGCAGGAGGCAAGAGGCCAATGCATTTAATACTAAGATTCTCTTTTGTTTTATCCGTCTTGGGCTTCGAGTGCATCCGTTTCGTCCCGCCTTGGTTCCAGCGTTGTGCGGCGGACCTTTGCCTGCTCATACTGTGTCCAATGTGCGCGGGTATGGCGGCCCGGCGGCCTGTCGAGGGGTCCCATTCGGATCACGCCCTCTTTCTGCCAGGTTTTTGATGTAGACCTCACATCGGTCCTCCAATTTCTTCCGGTCTTGGCCTTTCAATATCTTCCCTGGTTCAGCGTTGAGGCACATACCAGCTCAGGGCTCTGGTTCGCTGCTCGTCCGACATCGTGGGCGCGTTCGCCGCTTCTTCTTACGACAGCCTGGTATGGGGGTGGTCGGGTTGTGGACGCCTTTGCACTGAAGGCCGGATGCGGGGAGGTTTGTCTTTTTAGCTTTATTAGTAACTGGGATAATTCTTCTAACAGGGGGTGATCGAGAGTCGGGGTTGGATGGTATTGCTGCTGTCTATTGGAGGCGATGTAGTTGGGGAAGGGCAGGGTTGTTGTTGTCCAGCAGTGGGCGCTGTAGTTGGGGAAGGGCAGAGTCGGAGTGGTCCAGAAGGGGGCGCTGTAGTTGAGGAAGGGTAGGGCTGGAGTGGTCCAGCAGGGGCGCTGTAGTTGAGGAAGGGTAGGGCTGGAGTGGTCCAGTAGGGGCGGTGTAGTTGGGGAAGGGTAGGGTTGGAGTGGTCCAGCAGGGGGCGGTGTGTAGTTGAGGAAGGGTAGGGTTGGAGTGGTCCAGCAGGGGCGGTGTAGTTGAGGAAGGGTATGGGTCGGAGTGGTCCAGCAGTGGGCGCTGTAGTTGAGGAAGGGTAGGGCTGGAGTGGGTCCAGCAGGGGGCGGTGGTAGTGTAGTTGAGGTAGGGCTGGAGTGGTCCAGCAGGGGGCGGTGTAGTTGAGGAAGGGTAGGGCTGGAGTGGTCCAGTAGGGGGCGGTGTAGTTGGGGAAGGGCAGAGTTGGAGTGTCCAGCAGGGGGCGGTGTAGTTGAGGAAGGGTAGGGTTGGAGTGGTCCAGCAGGGGGCGGTGTAGTTGAGGAAGGGTAGGGCTGGAGTGGTCCAGTAGGGGGCGGTGTAGTTGAGGAAGGGTAGGGTTGGAGTGGTCCGCAGGGGGCGGTTGTAGTTGAGGAAGGGTAGGGCTGGAGTGGTCTAGATTTGGCGGAGGGGGAGGTGTGGCTTGGGACTGAGTGAGAGAACTCAAAAAATGGCGGCCGTGGTGCTATAACTCTGTGTGACCTGTCTTAACACACAAGAGCGGATGAGAGACTGGGGGGTAACCCTTGTCACTCTTGGAGGAGGAGAACGAGAAAAAAGGAGGAAAAAACAGGGGGGGGAAGCAAAAAAAACAACAACAAGGCCTAGAGACGTTATTCAATACATCCAGATATTCCTTATAGCCAATAATCGTTATCTATCCTTATTGATTAATCTGCTTCAACAGACTAAACAGTCAACCAACGCGGCAAAGAGATGTGGTTTAGTATCGTAGTTTATCTATGCGACAGGTCCAGCAGTAATTCAAAGAAACACAGTAAAAGAGATATCATTTATCCTTGTCAACTTATCTAGGTTTTAGTTTTAACGGGTCAAACAGTAACTTGAAGCAACACAGTAAAAGGTTATCTATCATTGTCAATTTATCTATTTCCGCAGGTTAAGCCATAGACCGAAGCAATACGTCAGAGAGACATTATTCATTATTATCAATCTATCTATTCTTTCCTTTACCCGTTTTAACGGGCGAAGATAGAGCGGACCACGCATACACTCACTGATTCACTCACAGATTCTCTCTTTCGCGCAGACGTACACAGACACATATCAACAGACTTCTCATTCTGTGTCCCGCACCCACAATCATCAGACACGGCAAATAGCGTTGGGCATAACAAAGCAGGCAAGCGTTGCACACATAGCCGGGTTATCATTAATTGATTTATTTCTATATTTAACCGGCTCACAAATACGCTCGTTCTCTTTCTTTCTCTCTCTCTGGGCCTCTTACACACACACACACACACACACAGTCTCTCTGTCTCAATCTCTCTGGGCCTCTCACACACACACACACACACACACACAGTCTCTCCGTCTCAATCTCTCTGGGCCTCTTACACACACACACACAGCCTCTCTCACGCATACACACACTGTCTCTCTGTGTGTCACTCGTGCCCCAGGCATACGGTTTCCTCTGCAAAGGGACTCTAACCTTCTTACCACATAGAATTATTTAATACACATTCATTACCTGGCCATCGGTAGTCTTGTATCACTATGACCGATTCTTATAGGCCCTTCTCATTCCCTCTGGGTTCCACCCGCGGCCCAGGCATCCCTCTGGGCTCCACTCTTGGCCCAGGCATACATTATTCGGCCATCGGTAGTCTTGTATCACTATGACCGATTCTTATAGGCCCTATGGTCTCGAGGGTATTCTTTCACCATGCAACGAGCCGATATTCGATGTGTCACGCGTTCAGGGTCAATTGGGTTTATGGGGCAATGCTGGAATACAGTCCTATTCGTCCCCACGAGATATCCCGTAGCGAACCGCTCTCACAGTCTCACCTCCTAATGTGGTTCCTATATAACTATGCAGAGTTTGGATTTTATCAACAGGTTCTGCCTACCTTTTGTTGGGCGTACGCGAGGTGAGACTGCAGGAATCGGTCCGGTGCTCCGGGGTCTCGAGGTCGTGCCGCTCTCCGTCTCTCGTTTCCCAGTTGCGTGTTCAATTCAGAAAAAATCACGTCGGAGGTCACCAAATTGTTGGGAAAAACGGTCTGTCTAGTTACTGGACCAGATGAAATGAGACGGAGAGGTAATAAAGTCTGTCGGCACGAGGACCTTGGATTTATTAAGTAAAGTGGCAACGGTTATACAGAGTCATAAAGCGTGAGAAATCGAATATGTCTAAGTCCCTAATCAGCGCTGATGGTTCGTCCAGAGCTTCGCCTCCGTGGAAGGTCTGCTTCAGAAGAAGGGGCAGAAGTGTCTGTGTGATACAGTTTTATGCTGTATCTTCCTCTTGGTGAGGTGTGTGCGTTTGAGACGTATGTGGTTCTGTGTGTCTTTGCGTGACCTTGGCTCTCAGGCCCTAGTGTGTCTCCTCGTGTTCTTCCTGATGGGGGAGCGCCTCAAAGAGTCTCCTGATTGTGGCCCTCCCGTTCTGAGGATGAAACAGTGCTTTGCGTGACCTTGGCTCTCAGGCCCTAGTGTATCTCCTCGTGTTCTTCCTGATGGGGGAGCGCCTCAAAGAGTCTCCTGATTGTGGCCCTCCCGTTCTGAGGATGAAACAGTGCATTGTCTGAGTGTTTACCATTTGCCTGGCGGAGAAATGGGGCCTTAGCTCTGGCCTCGACCTGACTATGTTATCATGTGTGTGTTATGTGTTTAAAAGTTGAATGTGACTGCCATGTGTTGTGCTCATCAGGCGTTAAGAGTTGACTATTGTAAGGTGACTGCCATGTGATGTGCTGATCAGGCTGGGGTAGGAGTTAGCTATATTTATAATGTACATGTGATGTGCTCAGCAGGTTATTTTGCCCAACAGTAGCAAGTCATAACTCAAACGCGAATCTGAAGACATATATTAGATCTCACAATATCAAAACTCAAGAAAACAACAACGTGGCAACAATAAAAACACAACGGCGCACACCCTTTACACAGCAATCAATATACAAAGCCACCACTCACAATATACCAAAAAAAGAAGTATGGTTTAAGTTGTATTGTTTGCAGGCCACCATACTGTACAATTAACAATGAATCTAGCCTGATAGAGTGGTTGCCTATTCAGACCTGGATAATCCTGGGTGAAAATTTAAGTACGTTTGGGCTAAGATGGTAATTACCTGTGCTTTAAGGACAGTGCTGTCTGGTCTCCTTTGTGTGGCTGAGGTGAAACACAAGCATTTTTTTCCGCTTGAACCACTCCTGGTTGAACGATCTATTCTTGTCCTTTCCCTCTTGAATAATGATTAAATCTGTCAGGCGATGTGGTCCCAAACGTTTTATCTCCAACTTCTGTTCAAGTGCTAAATCTCACATGAGACAGATACTCAACACGATTCATCATTTAATGAATAAAACGTCCATTTGTTGTTATTTACTGTAACTGTATCAGTAACTACGTTAGCTAGCTAGCAAGATCTGATCGGCTCCCGCCGTAAACCCCGCCCTTTCTACAAATCAGCCAATGAGAAGAGCTTTGGGGCACTAAACTTCTGGCCCACCGCCGAAACAGAAGCGGGCGCTGCGCACGCGCTTGCTCGCGCAACAGCACCAGTTTTCTACACTGCAGCAGACAGGGCCATCTTGGCTGGGCCCCACCGAGCGGAACAGACGAGACGGAGCAACGAACTATTTCACAGAGACCGATAGTGGAGGACCTTGCCTCCCACCTATAACCATGAACAATCGTTAACGACGAGTACTCAAAACGACGCCAGAGTGGGGCATTAAAGGCAAAGCTATTCTGTGGGGGGGGGGGGGGGGGGGAAGGTGTCTTCATGAGGGGGTGAGGGAGGGCCTACCTTTAGACAGGCAGGCAGACAGAGAGAGAAAGAGTGGGAGAGTTACAAGATTGTACAACTGTTAATTACTTTTCAGTATTCCATATTGAACCTTCCTGGTTGCCCAAAAGTAATATGTCTGTACAAATAAAGTGGATTTACAGATATTATCACATGTATACATAAATATTGTTCTCCCATAGATGTTGAATGCTATTAGTTCCAAAATTATAGCCAAAATATTATGTGTCTAGAAACTATTGCTTTACCGATGGTTTTCAACTTATTGCTATGGATTTATTGATTCTTAGAGGATGAGGGCACTTTAATGAGCGTGCGGAAACTGTAGTCATGATCTAGATATTGATATTTAAATCAAAATCAAACTAAATACTTCAAATATTGGAATGAAATATACAATATAATACTTCCAGCTATTGACTAGTGAAATGTGACAATTATACTTGCACCATTGGCTGAATAAGTAGCTGCCAAAACATTGTTATCATTTGAAACAGATGGATCTTTAAGGGAATATATTTATGGACCGACCCACCCACCCACCCCCCGGGGGTCCCTTTGTGCAGGCTACCATTGCCTTAATCAAAACAGCCAGGAGCACCCAGGTCAATATTATACTTGTTGCCTTCAATAAGTTTGTGCTTGCAGAGAGATAGAGAGAACATATCTCTAGAGAGAGAGCAAGAGAGAGAGAGTGTCAGCTAGGAAGAGTGTGAGCTAGAGAGAGAGAGTCTGTGAGCTAGAGGGAGAGAGAGAGAGGGAGAGGGGGAGGGAGAGAGAACGAGGGGGAGAGGGGGAGAGAGAGCGATCTGCTATTGCCCAAGTCAGAGATCGTGCAGTCTTAACAAAAGATTTATACCTTTGCAGTCCCTACCTATTTGCAGAAGAGAGTGTGAGTGAGTGAGTGAGTGTCAAGTGAGAGAGAGAGAGAGAGAGAGAGAGAGAGAGATGAGAGAGAGAGAGAGAGAGAGAGTTGAGAGAGAGAGAGAGAGAGAGAGAGGGAGCGAGAGAGAGAGAGAGAGGAGCGAGAGAGGGAGGAAGAGGGAGTGAGAGAGAGAGAGAGAGAGGAAGAGGGAGGGAGAGAGAGAGGAAGAGGGGAGCGAGGGGGAGAGAGAGGGAGAGGTGATTTACCATTGCAGTCCCTACCTATTTGCAGAAAAGAGAGAGAGAGTGTGAGTGAGTGAGTGTCAAAGTGAGAGAGAGCGAGAGAGAGAGAGAGAGGAAGAGGGAGGGAGGGAGAGAGAGAGGGGGAGATGGCAAGAGTGTGAGTGAGTGTCAAAGTGAGAGAGAGTGAGCGAGAGAGAGAGAGGGAGAGGAAGAGGGAGCGAGAGGGAGAGAGAGGGAGCGAGAGGGAGAGAGAGCGAGGGAGAGGGGGAGAGAGAGCGAGAGAGATCTGCCATTGCCCAGGTCAGAGATCGTGCAGTCTTAACAAAAGATTTACCATTGCAGTCCCTACCTATTTGCAGAAGAGAGAGAGAGAGAGAGAGAGAGAGAGAGAGAGTGTGAGTGAGTGAGTGTCAAGGTGAGAGAGGGAGCGAGAGAGAGGGAGGGAGAGGGAGAGAGAGAGCGAGGGAGAGGGGGAGAGAGAGATCTGCTATTGCCCAGGTCAGAGATCATGCAGTCTTAACAAAAGATTTACCTTTGCAGTCCCTACCTATTTGCAGAAAAGAGAGAGAGAGAGAGTGTGGGTGAGTGAGCGAGTGAGTTCGAGAGGGAGAGAGAGGGAGCGAGAGAGAGAGGGAGAGGGGGAGGGAGAGAGAGAGAGGAGGGGGAGAGAGAGGGGGGGGAGATACAAAACAGTTGCATACAAAACAGTTGGTTTAAAACTGCGTAAATTTGCCTCACGGCTGCGTTTTACACTATACGAAATTGCACATTTGATTTTCACATGAACCGGGCCGGAAGGAATCAATCCCATTCTAAATCCAGGTCAAACAAAGGCCTAGCCTCCGGTTTAATATGCAACTAAGCTAGATTAACGTTAAAAACCTGACCTATCCTTCACCCCACCGTAAGAGTTTGGAACGTTTGTGGCCGGTAATAAATAATATCTTGGCCTGTACTGGCTTTACATCCGTACATTCACCATACCACAGGTAATGTCTCCCACGTGGTACAAACATTGATCTAGACGGGATTGGATACAGTCTATCAACAATCCCATAAAGACATCACATACACCATACAACATTTAACCACGGGTAGGTATGTTAAAGTAGGCATGTTTCGGTATGGTAACCGACTATGGAACGAAAGTCTAGGAGTCGTGTTGAACACGTGTGAGAGATAATAACTCTAGCTACTTCCAGCCACGGGCAGAGGCCCGTGACTGTCCGCGGCTGTCGCTGAAAATCTCTGACGCTCTCTACCTCTAGTCCACAGGTAGAGACCGTCAAGTGGGCGTGGCCTAGTGGGCGTGGCCGGGGTGACGTAATGGCTTTGGCTTCTTCAGGTGATGCCTTCTGTGGTGGAGCAGCCTTCAATAAGGTCTTGCTCCCCTTGTGGCTATGTATAATATTTACGGCTTATATGTTTGGTCCTGCTTCATTGGGTCTATGTGTGGGTAGCTTAGATTCTTAAAATACGTAACAATAGTGGAAGTATTATAGTAGTAGTAATGGTAGCAATAGTACTAGTCAGACCATTGTGAATAACTAGGACTCCATGCCATAGACATTTCAGGACATAAACATACATATCTCACACTATCCTTGGTTAAACAATGTTGGGACATAAGGGTAAAATTTGGGACCCTGTGAATAGATAAGGAAGTACATTTCCATACCCTTAATATGGACCAAGTTTCAAAATGGCATTCAAACCACAGAACCACCATTCTCAAATCAATCCTTACCTGTACTTTCATGATGTGTGGTGTGCTAACCACTTCACAAAAATATGTACGATGCTCCTCTCCAACCTTGCTGTTGGCTGGAAGAAGAGGGGAGCTTGCAATCTATTTAGAAAAAGATGAATCCAATTAAGGGAGTACACACCAACCATTCAAACAGCAAATACTCAGTTCAATAATAAATACACTTTTAAACTTGAAGTCAGACCAACGTGAATAACTAGGACTCCATGCCATAGACATTTCATGGCAAAACAATTTCAGGACATAAACTTGCATACTTCACACAATCCTTGAGGTAACAATATTTGGACATCAGAATCAAATTCGGCACCGGTAGCCATAGTAGTAGTAACATCAAATCTAGTAGAAGTAGTAGTAGTGGTAGGAACAGTAGAAGTAGTAATAGCAAAGTAGTAGAAGTACTACACTACTAGTTATTCACAGTAGTAGTAGTCAGGACAACGTGAATAACTAGGACTCTATGCCATATACATTTAATGCCCAAATGATTTCAAGGCACAAACTTGCATACCTCACACTCACACAATACTCGGTTGAACAATATTGGGATATGGAAGTGGAGTAGTAGCAATATTAGTTTAGTATAGTAGAAGTATTATAGTAGTAGTAATAGTAGCAATAGTACTAGTCAGACCATTGTGAATAACTAGGACTCCATGCCATAGACATTTCATTGCAAAACAATTTCAGGACATAAACATACATATCTCACACACTCACACTATCCTCGTTTAAACAATGTTGGGACATAAGGGTAAAATTTGGGACCCTGTGAATAGATAAGGAAGTACATTTCCTTACCCTAAATATGGACCAAGTTTCAAAATGGCATTCAAACCACAGAACCACCATTCTCAAATCAATCCTTACCTGTACTTTCATGATGTGTGGTGTGCTAACCACTTCCCAAAAAGATGTACGATGCTCCTCTCCAACCTTGCTGTTGGCTGGAAGAAGAGGGGAGCTTGCAATCTATTTAGAAAAAGATGAATCCAATTAAGGGAGTACACACCAACTATTCAAACAGCAAATACTCAGTTCAATAATAAATACACTAGTAACTCAAAAGCTCATCAATGAGCAGTAACGGACTGGGATTAAAAAACGGCCCTGGCATTTTCACCCACCAGCGGCCCACACGGGGACGTGCGTGCCCGCAACACACAGATATAACTTCACATGCACGGAAATAACACACAGTTTTGTAGCCCCATTGGTGATGAACTCTCTAACTTTAATATGCATAAAGACTGACTGTCCTCATTGTCCTCCTGTCTTACTCCCTGCCCCTGGTCTGTTTGTTCAGTGTCTTGAAAATTAGTGCTAGAGCTGGTGCTACTAGCTGAAGCTGCACTTGGCGGTGTCACGTTAAAATTGTACAGTGGGCGAAAATTGTACCGCCCTACGTCATCCATAGTAATCCATTCCAAACCTGCCTGGCAACAGTCGATCGCGTCGAATGACGTGGAAGGTTCTTGAACATTCGCGAACTCGTTCATTGAGCGCGACAAGACACTTATTTTACAAATTACATTTATTAACGTCTATCTATCTAGCTATCTATCTATCTATCTATCTATCTATCTATCTATCTATCTATCTATCCTCTAAATTTAATTAAGGAAATTAAATTAACACAAGCTAGCTAGACTATGATACACATTCAACACTCAGTTTACTAGCTAAATTAGATTAAACAATTAAATGCAATACAAATATAAGGTAAAAACAAGTGTTATCTAGCGATCCGTTATCTGTATTATATTATTTCGTCTTTGGCAACATGAGGGCTATTGAAACCTGCCTGAAAATAGACAACCCCTTACGTAATCTGTTGTCCGTTGCCTGGCAACGGACAACTGATGCATTTTTCACTGTCAGCCAACAGTAATTTCCAGTATTTCGCTCTCTTTTTCTCCGCTCCTCCCTTCTGTCGCTTAATTCCTCGATTCATAGTTCATACTGTCTGTCTAACCTCAGCAGACTCTGGTAACTTTCTACTTCCAACAACCCCCAATACGCAGACGCGGTCTGATTCGATTTAGAAATTCCCAGAAGTCATTGCTTCAGATAACTTTTGTAAACCAATAATAAAATAAAAAATACAGGCAGATTTGTTGAATTTCAATGTCAAACAACGCACTTTTTAAACATCTGATTGAATAAGGCTACAAAATAATGTAGACCGATGTAAATATTAAGGGCAACCATGACTGTAGTATATAGACACTCATATCTGGTATAAATACTGATTAGTTTCCTGTTACATAAAATGAATAGGGGTTTAGAGACAAATGGCTAATTTGCAGCTTTTAACACTATAGATGCTTGATAGTGGGCCAAGAGATAAAGTGGGGCCGCGTTGCGACGAAGCGGCTGCATTATTGCCCGACAAGCATGCTGCCCCGTGATTGGCCGGCCCAAACGGCCCACGAGAGGCCGCGGCCCCTCTGGCATTTGCCCGAATGCCAGACCCTCCAGTCCATCACTGTCAATGAGTAATATCACCTTGTGCGCTTTTAAATAAAACTTAATATAACCTTATATTAATTAGGGATGGGTCAGAAAGAATATTAGATTATTCTTTCCAGAATCAAAGTCGATTTTTAATATTTGGACCGTCAACATTGTTTGTTTGACCGGTTGCCATGGTTATCTCCGTGTGGTTAATTTGCAGTTGCGGTTTTCAGCGATGTTATCAGCTTACTGTTACATTAAACTGTAATCAGAAAACGCGGTTATATGCTATATACCCAATAGTATTTTTGGTATAAAGGCTGGGACGAATTTCAAATGATAAATATGTACACTCTATGTTGAAAGTATAGAACGTCGAGATTCCCATTGAAACGAATGGCGCGGTGACTATACTTCACAACGAGAGCTGGTACATTGTGAAATTTAATTAAACTTTAATCCGGCAACGCGGTAATACATACAGATTGCGGTTGAGGTGACGAAATATTGGACCAATGTATTGCTTGCATAGTTACATCAACACAAGTATAATGATGAACATACCTCCGCTTGTTCTGGCGTGTGCTTCTCCCCAAGGGCACTAGTCTTGTCGTCTTTGCGGGAAAGGTAAGGCTGAGGCAAGTCCATTTTCCCTCGTTGTGGTATGATTGTGGAGGGGAAGGAATTATCCCTAAAATCAGCCTCGAACAAATGTGAAAATACAAGACGCCTATGCGTGGGAATCAAACAGAATGATGGTGGTCCACCGAATTGTCCTTTGAAGAGTTGCCACGGTGCCTGTATCTAAAGAAAAATAACTTCACTAAATACCGGCATTCAGAAATATAGAGTTCTCCACTCACTACTACTCCAATCAATTTTGGTTATGGCGATGTTTCGAACCGTACCTGTCAGAACTGCATGGCAAC
Source organism: Gadus chalcogrammus (assembly GCF_026213295.1). Classification (NCBI taxonomy): domain Eukaryota; kingdom Metazoa; phylum Chordata; class Actinopteri; order Gadiformes; family Gadidae; genus Gadus; species Gadus chalcogrammus. Next base: position 264,772 of record NW_026613505.1, on the reverse strand, counting down.
AGTTACATACGGGTTGAAATCGTGTATTTGTCCGAATCAATCACGCAGCATTATTCGCTGAACATTGCCAGGGGGGTATACCACGAACCTCGCTGAACATACCCAGGCTTTCTTGGGAAAACCTGGCTCGACAGAGCCGCAACTCACAATCAGAGTTAAATGGTACCACGAAGCTCACTTTAGATTCAATTAGTTGAACCAGGTTTTCTGCTTTAGGTTCAGTGCGCGTTCACTTGAAAGGGGCATTTTTTGCGTCATTTTTCTCACCTTTACGATAGATCAAGCAGTCTATATGCGTATAAGTGAAAAGATTATGCATATTGTCTATAAAATAACTATGCCAAATTCAGAATTGTTCGCCATTAATCCAAATAGAATGATGATGATTTAAAAATGCATAAGCAACGTCCATCCTGCCTTATTCTATCATTTAGGGAATTCACTTTAAATACACCCTATGTAAGAAATGTAGCATGTGGCATGTGGCATGTTTTCAACCGCTGAGAGTTAGCGGCTGTAGCGTAGTGGATTAGTATAAGACCCGAACGTCAGCGACCGGGGGTTCAAATTCGCCGGTCTATCATGCATTTTACCCCCATAGATGTGGTGCCAGCACGGCCTTGAAAATATGGGTTGAAATTTGAAATAAGCACAAAAATATAATTTCATAAGCTTTAGTGACTAAGTATTCCATATGCATGAGAATTGGGACTTTTTAACATAGCTTCACATAAATTCGCGTCACTAGGGAGTCGAACCCCCCGCGCAGAAATTCACGACTGACGCGCAACCTCCACTCTAGCACTCTGTCACAGGGACATAATGCGCAACAGTAAGCATTGTCTACATAAGGTCCAAAAGGACGATCAAATAACGAACACCCTCTGATGAGAATCTGTATCTCTCATGAAGAACCCCAATTTCGTTGTTTGCACAATGACAATAAAGTCTGAAATCGGAATATCGTCAGACAATGCCAAGGGATCGGTTCTGTCCCGTAAAACCCTCTGTCTCCGGAGAGACGCCTGTATGAGAAGTGCGCCGAGGTCCACGGGAACACCCACAAATGGTGACGCCAATGTCAGAGGAGGGGCTAGGAAGCTGCGCACGCCGATTTAAGTAGCCGATCTCTGGCTAGACTAAGCCGAAAAACTGCTCCCGACCAGGTTTGGTTGCGAGCATAAGTCACCATGGTAATACAGCGACGCTAAAAGAGATTGGGCTTGGAGCTCCAGGCTTGGAGCTCAACATACCTCGCTAACCCTCTAAGCGAGCTTCGTGGTACAGGGCCCAGGACTCCAATGTTGTAGTAGTCTTTGCATGCATAGTATTAATATAATGCAAATTTGTTATCAGCCAGCTATCGCTTCGGATCGGATATATTCGTTATGTATATATAAATAAATAAATAAAATAATAATAATAATAATAATAAATCTATTTATTATTATTATTATTATAAAAGGAGTGTGTGATCAGGAAAACATGAAATGTCAGGACATAAAGTCACGTGACCGCAAAGTGTTTGAAAGTTCTAAATGTCACCGCAAGTTGGCGTTCACACAGTTGAGCAAAAACGTACACACGCTTACACCAATATCACTTTAGCATGGTCAGAAAAGTCAGAACCATGATTTTGTCCTGACATTTCCACATGTCCTGACTTTGTTGGTGTTTGTCCAGACATTTGTCCCAACTTTTCATGGAAACAAACACTGGGGAAAAAAAATCCTTATAATAGCCATCTATTTATATTTTACTTAAGTCCTTTTTTTCAATTAAATGAAATTTGCCCACATATGGGGGCATTGTCAGATTTATATTACTTTTGGGACTAGCATACACACACACAATTTTTTTCTCATCCAAACTAACAAATCAGGACAAAAATTAAATCAGGGTACTATGGGTACAACTTAATCAAACCATGTCGCAAACAAGTTAATCCAAATGAATGTTTTATTCAAGGTTTCATTTAACCTACTGGCACATCTTTCGTTTCAGGGCAACAATACGGTTGTTGACGTAGTACTTTATGCTCGACCAATTCCGACTTTTCAGTGCTACGGGTTCGCTCAACAGACAAGACATGCATTGCCTCTTTCCAGGAACTTTACATCCCCTGATGTGGTCCATTAAATGTCTTTCAATTGCTTTGACTTCAGCAGTATCTGCACCTGGTATGAAACATACAACAAACAAGAATGTTTTCGCTGGAATTGTGTAGATACCTCAATTGACCATGATCATTCAAAGCCATAATATACAATTGACCTCTTTCAATTTCTAAAACAACTGTCACTGTTACTCTGAATGTATTTTATTACTTAGTTTTGTGTGGCTCATGGTGGTTTGTAGGGTGGAATCAGGACTTTTCTCAAGGTTTTTCTGGGACCCTGTGAATAGATAAGGTACATTCCCTTACCCTAAGGTACATTTCCTTACCCTAAATATGGCCCAAGTTTCAATCTTTAACTCAAGATGTGCATTATTGAATGTTAAACATACAATTGTTTCAACATAGCTTTTGAAACTTGTACCCTGTTTGCGTGTATATTCATGTTAGAAACACATACAATAACAATACAGAATACATCACAAATAAAATATAAATACAAATATCACTGAAGTGTAGAATTTGTGTTGGTACATCTATACTCTGTAGCAGTGAGGAGGACTCCCTTGTTATAACTTAATCTGCTACTTTAAGTCAGTCACTATCATGATGACCCCCCCCTTCATGATTACGCCCAAAATATATTATCTCTATAGTTCAAGTAACACTATGTAAGACCGGGCCTCTCAACATTTACTAGGCAGAATACCAGCTCTTGGGGTTTACACCTAGACTTGCTCCCCAACTCACGTTTCCGCCCTACACCTTGAGTCCTCTCACTGTGCATCGCACGCAGGTCAGCATACTCCATCTCATCACTGGAAGAATCTAACACATTAAATAGGATCATAAGATGGCGTCACACAATTTAACTGAAAACCTTAAGTTAGACCTTTACCCTCTCAAATAGACAAATACCAATTACATGTAGCTCAAAAACGTTTTGATTACCAATCAGGTTGTCATCCTTGGAATGTGGCATTGAAGAGGATCCTTGATTCATTTTGTTCTGGGTCTGATGTAGGCCAGAAAACCCCTCCTCATCGCTGGAAACACCACTGGACATGTCTACCTCATCTAATTTGACAAAGCACAGGCCGCTTTGTTAAGTGACACTTACACAAAGTTTTAGGCATGATATGACTTTATGTATAGTATCATTTTAAAGTAAGGTAAACTAGTAATGAGAATCAGGCATATTTCCCCCCAAAATTACCTTGTGGGTTTATGATTATGTCATCTAGTCCTTCCCCTTGCAGCTCTGGCAGTCTTCCCTTTTCCATGGCAATGAGGATTTTACTGACTTTGGCCAATTGAAGAGTGCTCTCTGGGAGACGGTAGAACTCCCGATGAATTCGAATGTCGTGCCCAAGAAAGCTGGCGAGTTGATCCAATTCATTTTCTTTCATATTGAGCATGGTAGATAAGGTGGCAACTTGCTTGCGTAGTTTGGTAGAAGAGAGGGTACCTGGGTTTTCTGCACCACAGGCCCTTGCATACTCACGAAAACAGCAGCTGGACGAGCAAACAGGTACTCATTTTCCATGGGTACTCCACATTTTGCCCTTTCCTCAATGAGGATGTCTATGGCAGAAACCATATGAGGGGCAAACAGAACGGGGACCTTTCACCCTCTTTTCCCACGTATTTCCACCCTTTGAAAGTAGTCACAAAGCTTATTTTCATAGGCACTGAGTCCCAAAGCAATGTCTTTATGCATCTGTGTATGATCCCTAGAAACATATAATTTCATCATCATTTTTGAAACCTCACCCTCCCTTCTCCTGTTAAACAGAATGACCTGGGTCAATGTCACTTTTGAAAGAATGGCAAAGTTCCTGGAATTTGGCTCAACCTGCAGGGCACTCATTGCATTTTTCTGTTTGGCGGCAAGGAAGGAGTGGAGCTTCTTGACGTCTTCTGTGAAAGGCAAGACTTGAGGCTTGTTCCATTTAGCTTGAGCAAGAGTATTCAGTGCCCCAGATGAAATGCACTCATTCCATTGTTTATCATAAATTGTTGAGAAGTTGCGAGCAGACTCTGCAACCTCGGCATTACCTACCATGAGTGCACTGCATTGTATGATGTTCGCAATCTTCTTTAAGCTATGTCCAAGTTTAACTGCCAATGACCCAATTCCGAATAAGTTGCTCTCCTCATCGTATCCAGCCACAGATCTCACTGCATTTATTACATAACGGAAGTTGCAAGGCATGATGAAGTCTCGTAAGTTCTTAAAGGGTGTCACAGATCTCGCAGTGATGACTAGTCTGGCTAATTCTCTCATCTTTTGACGTATGTTTTCTTTTCTTCCAGAAGTTGTTGTGCTTTTGTTGTACATCTGCTGTCCAAGAAGTAAAATGTATCTTTCCCCTCTGACTACGGATGCAACCTCATCATTATTCATCTCACAGGCAATTTTCCATACAGCTTGACTTACATCCTCCGGTGGTGGTAGGGACAAATAAGGGAGTGACTGAACCCTCTTTTTCCCAGTTTGTGGTTCTTTAGTTTCAGGTTTCAAAGGACAGTATCTCATGTGTCTCCACAATGTCTCTCTTGCATACATGCCATGACAATGAATGCAGTGCTTGTAATCATCAGCTGTTTTTGCTTTGATGGGCCGCCGTCGTGCCACCATCTCTCCTGTCCCTGTGCTTGACACATTTGCATTATGTAAAAAGTTTCCTCTACTTGTCGGAATGCGTAAAAGCACCCTTCTTTCATGCGATTTTTTGTCAAAGCTTAATGCTTTTGCCACATCAGGCTCCCTGGAATGGACATGCTCAAGGTGTCTTGCTTGTTTCGATTTAGGCTTCTTACAGTAAAGACAGAATTGCTTTTTTGTTGTATCTTCCATACTTTGCTCTTGTTGGTGACCCTTTTGGCATTGGTGTGACAGAAGGTAAGCTTTTCTCTGGTGGGCTACAACTATCCATGGGTTCTGAAGAAGCACAGCTCAAGCTTACTGATATATTGGCCTTTGGATTGTGTGATGCAATTCTTGCTCTTTTATGGCCCACAGGATTAATAACGTTCAACTCTTTGCTATAAGAGCTATCTGAAGAGTCATCATCTGCATCTGGGATGTAGTCTTCATCACTATTGTCACTATAGTCATCCGAGATATCCAGGTCACCTGACACCTAAGGAAGAAAACAGTAGTATATTAGCAGATGCAATAGTACTAGCAGTAGTAAAACTAGCAGAGGTCAGACCAACGTGAATAACTAGGACTCAGAGGCAGCAGAGGTAGCGGTAGTAAATCAGCAGTAGTATAGTAGCAGCAGCAGTGGCGTTTGCAATGGTATAGTAGTGGCAGTTGTAGTATTAGTAGTAGCAGTAGTGGTAGTAGCATTAGTAGTAGTTGCAGTATTAATATGGTATTAGTAAAAGTGGTAGAAATCAGACCAACTAGGACTCTCCTGCTATAGACATTTCATTTCAAAACAATTTCAGGATTTAAACATACTGATATCAATCTCAGACAATGCTTGGCTGTGCCAAAATTGGGACATAGTAGTGAAGTAGTAGCAGTGTTTTAGTAGTAGTAGTCCTAGTATTAGCAGTAGTAGTAGTCGGACCAATGTGAAAACCTAGGACTCTATGCCATATACATTTCATGTCAAAACAATTCCAGGACATAAACCTACATATCTCACACACTTGTAATCCATGTAATGTCGAAAACAGGAAAGGAAATAATGTTACATACACACTCAAACATTCATTTAGCTGCAGCAATTTCAATAGTATAGTAATTTTAGTGGTAAGTAATAACAGTAATACTATGTTAGAAGTAGCAGCAGGAGTATAGTAGTAGTTTAGTTTTAGTAGGAGTAGTCAAACAAATTTTAATAACTAGGACTTAATGCTATTGAAATTTCATGTCAAAACAAATTCAGGAAAAATGTACATATCTAACCCTAGTTAGTGTCCCAACACTGACTATTGGGACATAGTAGTGTCGTAGTCGTAGTAGGAAAAATTGAGGTAGAAGCGGCGGTATACTAGTAGTAGTAGCATTAGTATAGTATTAGTATGTAATAATAAATACACTTTTATACTTGAAGTCAGACCAACGTGAATAACTAGGGACTCCATGCCATAGACATTTCATTGCAAAACAATTTCAGGACATAAACATAAATATCTCACACTATCCTTGGTTAAACATTGCTGGAAAAATGTGTCTAGGATCTAAGGCCAAGTTTATACGTAGAAGGGTATTTATAGAAACGAATATTTCCCCCCCTCCGTTTTCAAAAATAACATTGTGCACACAACATCGTTTTCGAAAAAGTTGTCGTTTACATCAAAACGCATAAATACGCCGTAGAGCGCCATCATAACTATGTCAAACCTATGGGCGGCCGTGTAGGGAGAAGGATAAAGCCATGCAAGCCAATCAGAATCCTCAGAATCAACAACAACGAATAACACGAGCGTCTTCCTGTAACAAACAAACTGTAAACATAGGGCGCTCATATGACGTTAGGCATTTCCTGGCGCATAATGTGACGCTTCAGAACCTAAAACCCCGTTTCTACCCGTTGACACGACAACACATAACCGGCGTTTTCAGAAATCTCCACTTTGGCCGGAGTTTTTAGAAATGATAGTTTTCTGTGATAAAAACTGCGTTTTCGTGTAAATGAGAGGCCAAACCGCGTGGAAATATCTGCGTTTTCCCTTCGTGTACGGGGCCTAAGAATAACATGGGGGGAGTAGTGAAACAATGTGTGTACTCCTATATAGTCCTACTTATTAAGAGATCATACCTGTACATTTGCTGGAGGTTCAGAGATCAGGGATCCATGGGTCTCGACAGACGTGCTGGACGCAGGTTGAGGCAAAGGGCTTGGCAGCTTTTCATGAGGAGAATGTGTTTAATATATTGCCAAGTCCACTAGCATGCAAAAAATTCAGTCACAGTTTTATACTGTGAAAGTAGCTGTATTTAGGTTTTTGATAACAGCCCATCAACCCACTCACTTTAACATTAACACTTCATTACACTTCAAACACTCACTTCAGTGAGTTCAATCTCAATATTAGGCCCTGCCAAGCCCTCCTTCTGGAGAACCACCATCCTTCAAATTCTCACTGGTGTTAGGGTTAGAGTGAAAACTAGCAGGATGGTGGCCCTCCAGAAGGGTAGCTCTAAGGCTGATCCCTAAAGATTGATATCATTCGAGAAAGTCATATTTGTGTATAAATACAATTGCTGTATGTATATAACATTTACTTACAAATGTACGCCATGGCCAGTTGCAATCCCCATAGCTATATCGGATCTCTGACCCTGAGGCTATATTGTCAATCGCGAATAAACAGAGATGAGGTTTGCCTCCAACAAGGATTATTCTCATTCTGCCATTGGGCGATTTATGGTCATCATTGAACAGCCGTCCCATTGATCCGTCATCCTTCGATGCATCATTGCTAACAGGGAGATTATATATAGAAAAATGTTCAGTGAGACAAATTCCCTAAATGCCTGATAGAATACATATTGCCCTTTTTTGTATTCCCAAGGTCTAATGTAAGTCAATTCATCTTTCACGATCCATTCCAGGGCTCCAGACTAACTTTTTCACTAGTAGCACTGTAGCCCCTAACTGAATAATGTAGGGGCATTACCAGAAGTTTTAGGGGTACACACCATAAACAGTGGCGCCTCCAGAAAATCATTCCAGTGGGGGCCACAGCAAATCTTAGGGTGGCATACTAAAAAAAATAAAAAACATAACCCAATTTAATAATCTACTATTTATTCTAATAAATCTATATCTATGTAATATGGTGTATACAGACATATTTTGATCTCTTGACTGTTAATGGCAACTCTCAAACAAGCAATCTTGTTTTACATGTGTACGTATACTATCGCCTATCTCACAGTAGCTAAATAGTAGTACCATTTATATAACTGTACTTTTCCTTGACAATTACTGTAGTTTAATTTTGATTAAATTAACAATACATTTGAAAACACCCCAAAAATATTTTTGATATTGCTTTATTGTGCAGTGCACAGATTTACAGCACAGGTTATAATAGGTCAATTTAAATAGACAGTTAAACTATTAAAACAATTAAACAGTTCCATCTTAGAATATTGCCTAAATATATTCACAAGCTTGCCATTTTCAGCAAAATCTGTATGAACAGAAATGAAACATTGAAAAAACAATGGACAATACATGAACAGTTCAGATACATTCATTTGCAATGAATTTACAGAAATTGGATTGCTTTGTTTTTACTTAAAAATAAAATTAAGATTGCACTTTGATAGAGATTTCTTGGAAATTATTATAAAAACCAACTACATTTTTTCATATTCATGAAGATGAACTTAGAGAGGGTTTTGCATTTGAACTATTCACAATTAATATTCCTGCACCTGTCAGACTCTTTTCAAAGTAGGATTATTAGTAGTTAATACTTACCACCACTTGGGTAGGTTTTTTAAAACATCAACATCCGGTTGGGGGGAGGGGGGCGGGGTGTTTCTAATGACGGCACTTCCGGTTGGTGTTGTGGGTGTGTACCTCAAATAGTTTAAAAAGGGGTGAGACGCCTGCTGTAGGGTCATAGCATTCAACAGATTGTCGTCAGTGTTCTTTTCGTTCAAACATGGACTGCTCATCAGAAGATACCCAAGGATCAAACAGCGCTAACTGGATGTATAGGGACCCTCGCACCCTGTCGCCCCGGTCTTCGCCCACCACGGACTACTCTGCATCGAGCATTGTGGACAATGAAAGCCAGTTGTCTGAGGGTATGTCCGGCTTTAGTACACCTGTGTCTAACTATGTCAATAGGTGTGGAGATGAGGCACTGCTAAATGCACCGCTCAAAAAGACGAGGCCTGTTCCAGGCTTGAGAGACCAGACTGCTGGGGATTCATTCACACACGTTGGCGAATACGGCTTGGAGTACGTAATATCAAGGGTCGATGGATGGATAATTTTGAGAGTTAAAGATTGTGCTACAGAGTGGCGGTTGAACGTTCATGAGTGGAATTTTTTCTTTGAGATTTTATGCCCCATGCTAGACGGTGTCAGGGACACTTGGAATGCAGGAACATATGTAATCCAATGGACTTTTGAGTATGAGTCGAGGATTCATCGAGTGGATACAAACTATCATACGAAGAGACCGCAGGAGTTCATTTTTTTCAGACGCTGTGTTGATACAGATGAGCTACCACAGTGTCATGATATGCATTGCCTCGGTAGCTCTCCTCTACGCACCAGTGTTTTAGAAGCTGTTGATAATTTTGATAATGTCTTTTTCATACAGTGGGCTGATCTGTCTGCACTACGTGGAATTTTTGCAGAGATTGATTCATTGGTTAAGACGAATGAAGAACCATGGAGCACAACTGTTGATGAATACAGAATGCGCCTGTTTGAGTCGACTGGGGATGATGATGGGGTATATGGTGTGTATGAGTATGTTTAGGGCTATGTTACCATTAGAAAATGTCTTAGAGGTATAAGAAAGTGGGATACATGTTAGTAGTATTAAGTGTGTATAATATAAGTGTAGTGTGTTTTTGTGTTTGTTCATATTCTAATGATATATTCTGATATGCTATACAGCACAGGGCAATGATGAACATGTACAAAGTGGGGGCGTGGCTATGGAGGCTGGTGATTTAAAGGCCGTACAACCCGTACAACACTGGCTTCAGGAGTATGCTGTCTATCTGGCCGGATTGAATCTGTCCTTCCTACACCTCGGAGAGGACAGTGAGCTGGAGGTAGGGTTGCCAACTTTCAGAAATTAAAATAAGGGACGCTCACCACGGGCCCGACTCCTGTGGGGCGGGGCGCCCGCAGCAGTTTTATTTTGTGCTGGTGTTTTTAGTAAAGGGTTGATCAAGAAAGGAATTAGTCATACTTAAAGCTTGAAATGCTTTATTATCACATAACATTCTCTTATAAAGTGCAGTCAATTAAATCTTGAATGAAATCTCTTTGTGTGGCGTGTGCAGCAATGAACTTTTAAAATATAAACTAAATAAACTGAGAACTTCATGTTACTTTTTAAGTGCATAACTATAGGGACTCTCTTTGAACATTTTTACAAAAAAAACAGTACAAATAAACAACAAAAACACATATAAACTTATGTAAAAAAAGAAAGTGCAAAACATTACTCCTTCCCTCAACATTACTCCTCCCCTCAAAACTGTTACTTCTTTTTCCAGGTGTACTTCTTGTTACTCCTTGCAGCACTGAGTAACTCTTTGTCTTTCAAAGCGCTGTTGTAAAACTCTGAACAGGACTGCTCAAAGTTGAGAGTGATCAGCAGCTCACTTCTCATGAGCTCTGTGGAGCACCTATTCCTGCAGTCACTCCATTTGTTGGCCATTCTGGAGAAGATCCTTTCCACACATCCAGTGGATGCTGGGATGCTCAGGATGTGTCTGGTGATAGACAGCATGTTTGGCAGGTCAGCTACTCGAAAGAGAGCCACCAACCTGGCAGCCACACCTTTGGACTTCCATTCATCTTCAGCATCTTCTTTGAGCCTCTTCAGAATGGGTTTTGCTGTGGAGCATTCATCATAAAGTTCATCCATGTTGACTTTATGGATGACGTTGAGCTTGGTGGTCACCCTCTCAATGTCAGTAAAGGTCATGGTGCCATGGTGCAGAGAGAGAGGTTGCAGTGAGAACAACCAGTAGTCTTCCGAAAAGTTGAACCATTTCTCAACATATGAGAGTGCTGTGTTGAGGAACACAGTAAAATCTGCCCTTGCCATGTCAGCATCAAGTGGACGGAGACGCTGCAGCTTCAATTTAATTAAGTAGCCATAGAACTGTGAATCTCGTCTCTGTGTGAGCTTTTGCTTGAAGTTTTCCATGATGGAATATAACTCAACACAGGTGGTTTCATCACTCTCCAGCTTCTTTACAACTTCCTCAAAGAGAGAGAGGATATTATTGCAGAAAAGAAGGTAAACCTCCACAATGTCTCCATCTTCCTCAGTTGAGTCCTCACTGAAATTTAACAATGCTCGAAGTTGTTTGGGACACTCCTCCCCCCAGGCTGATGAAGTACGATTTCAGTGCAATCCAGGTTTGCATTAGCCGGGTGATGGCTGGATTAAGGGAGAGACACCTGGTTGTGACATGTCGCAGAATTTCCTGGAACGCAACATCACAAAACCTACAAAACTCTTTGAGTGATTCTCTTCGTTTGGCAGATGTGGAAAAGAAGGCATAGACCTTCAGCACAACATTTTCCACATCTACAGTGAGCTGGTCAAGAGCATGCTTCACTGTGTTGTGCACAATATGGGCATGGCAGTTTCCTTGCAGCAGATCTTTTTATTACTTCTTACAGTTGGTGAAGACAGAGTCTTGAATTCCATAATTCACATTTGTGTTGTCTGCAGTGCACTAAATGCTGTCACATGATCCAACGATAAGCCAAATTTGTCAAGCGACTGCTCAATGAGAGCTACAATCCCAGCAGCGGACTTATCTGCATTTTCAATGAAATCCAGCATTTTGTTGGTGACCCCGCATTCTGGACTGAAGTATTGAACAGCAAGGGGGAACATCTTCCTGTTGCCTTTATTTGATGCATCTGTCTGAATGGAAAATGGGAGGGGTTTATCTGATGTTAGGGCCTTGAGAACATCAGCCACTGCCTTTGGAGCAAGGACATCTTTAACCACTGCCTCTGCCTTTGTTCTCCCTATACATTTTTTTTACAATTTTTTAATCCAGGAGAATCTTTTGATTCAGTTTATGTGCACAGTCAACACTGTTGTAGCTGAGGTTGTGTCTGACTGTGTGGTACACCTGTGTCACCTCAGCTGCGGTCATATAGAGAGGAAGAGTGGGATGACATATTGTTGATTAAATTGAACATTTGTCTGCTGCCTGTCTTATGAATTGAAAAGAAGTCAGGTCATCCAAACAGTTAAACCACACTAATAATATAATTGATGTAATGATCACTGAACACTGCATTCCTCAAAAATATAAAAATTGTGACACAGAATACACAGAAAGCTCTACAAACATTTTTAATCTAGGAAATGTATGTATATTAAAGAATAAAGGTATTTTTTTAAATAAAAAAATGTATTTTTTTATTTATTAACTGTTAATCCATTAGTATGATTTGTTCTTTAAATGGCCATATATAATATTTATATACTTCTGTATATTAAATAAATGGTCGTTCATTCGACTTTTAAAACTCAACATCCTAAACAATCAATCAAACCACAACAGTTTACTAAAATAGGCTCTGCCCATGCACTGCGATGTTCTGGCAAAAGCACAACCAGATAGGAAATCAATCACAACATAATGTCCCATACCGTATCAACCTCAGGAGATGATTGGGGTATGAAGAACTGTGACACTGACGCTTGGGTCTTCTGTGATCTTTCGTGTCTGCAGTGTTGCTCTCCTGTTGCATGCTGTCTGATGTCAGACAGCCCACCGTGCGCCACTGAAAACACTCACACATATTTTACAACTTGCCTTGTAAACATCTCCATTGACGCTGTCCAGCCAAGGATGTGCGTCTTCCCACTCACGTCCGTACTTCTGCAAGCGTTTACGCTTTTGAGGACGTGGTGGAGTACCGGGTGTAGTGGGCATTTTTAAAAGGCGCGGGTTTTGTGAGCAGCGCCGGTGTGTGGTGTCTGTCGCTAGGCAACCGCGACCACCACACGCATGCGCAGACACACAGATGACCGGAGCGGGTCTTGCGTAGATCCCGCCGCGACAATTTTGCTGACCGTAGTATTCCCTGTGTTTTGTTTTGATCATTATTGTTAGATTTAGTATTTGTGTGTGTGACAGACATGTGTATTGGACATTTATGGAAATACGGAACAAATTGCGTCCCGTATTGGTTCAATACGGGACGCAACATTTAATTGCCAAATAAGGGACGATTCCGTATTTTACGGGACGGTTGGCAACCCTAGCTGGAGGTGGACACTGCTATGAGAGCTGACGGATGGCCTGTATCAACACAGATCCGTTTAAACCCTGCGGTGCTGGGTGTTCTGCGATTTACCACTGGTATCTGCGTGGTAGCCATCATCAAACATCAGAAGCAAGCGGACTGCTGGGGGTGCCAAAGTGATTGCCCAAGTCAACGACGCCATTACTGCATGCATGGATCGACACATCATCACTACGAATCCCATTACGATACCATACGTGATATATTGGAGAGACCCCCATTCCTGTTACTTTTAGAAACTGTTTTAAAGAAGACTATAGGGTTGACTGTGTCCCCAGGAAAAATCAATGGTGTGGTCGATTGTTTTCTATGTGATTTACTGGGCACCACCTATGATACCGAAAAACTGGACGAAATAACCAGCGAAGGTGTGTCCGATGCACATCTGTATTTGATATATGAAGCCACACGAATGTGGCGTGATACATTGTCATTCGGTAATACAAGGACTGGTGTCAAGCGTCGTTTATAATGGGGGTGTTGTTTTCTTATGCATATGATGTGGATAGCAAGTATGTATCAGATAGACTAGCCGTTTTGATGTATGCTGCCATAGAAAATGATACGTATGTCCAGCATAATGCTTATATCAAATGTATGTATAAGGGTTGGAATGATTTGGTCATGAAATTCTTGTATGATAAACCTACTGATCAAATGTTAGCTGAAATATTTACCCATTTCCCCGATGGGGACTGTTTTACCGTCGGACATGTCATGTGTATATGTGCTTTTGTATCGGATGTCTTGAAGTTGAATAATCCCTCAAACGCAGAGGGTATTAGAACTGCTCGCATGATGTCTTGTAAAATGGTGCAGAGAAATAAAACTGCCTGTAAACTTTATCTGCGCATTGTATCGCGTGGCCAGAAATTTTAAATAAAAGGATGGATAACTCTGATCAGTGTTTCAGTATTCGTTTTTGTTGCAGTCATAAGACATGGATAAACGGCTGCATAAGACTTATTATGACCCCGCTGGACCAGGGGGTTACGGAGGTATCAATAAGCTACAAACAGCCCTCGCGCATAGTGAGGGTGTAGTACCTCCTCTAAAATATATCAAGAAATGGCTGCTGAAACAGGATCCCTACACTCTGCATGTACCTGCACCGATACATTTCCGCAGAAATAGAGTATTGGTTAGTGGGGTAGATAGACAGTTCCAGGCTGATTTAGTGGATATGTCAGAGTACGCACCCGAAAATGATGGTGTGCATTTTCTGTTGACGTGCATCGATGTATTCTCAAAACATGCATGGGTTCGTCCATTACCGTCCAAGAGGGCTATCGACGTCGCTAAAGCTTTTGATGATATTCTCAGCGAAGGGCGTACCCCCGATAAATTGCAGACTGACGCTGGCAAAGAATTTTATAACAAGATCTTTCAGCGTTTGATGGAGCGGTACAATGTCAACCATTTCTCTACATCTAACGAGACCAAGGCCAGCATAGTGGAGCGCTTCAACAGGACTCTGAAAACCCGCATGTGGAGATATTTAACAGCTGCCAACTCCAAACGATATGTGGATAAACTACAGGATATGGTCCATGCTTATAACCATTCATACCATAGATCGATAAAAATGACACCTGTCAGTGTTGATAAAAATAATGAGAAAATGGTGTTTAACACACTATACAAAACCACTCAAGAGCCGTTGGTGGTGTTTAGATATGATGTTGGTGACACGGTTAGAATTTCAAAAGCCAGAGCTACATTTCGAAAGGGGTATGAGCAGACATTTACAGATGAATATTTTGTAATATCACAACGCATAGCGAGGTATCCTCCAGTCTACAAGCTGCATGACTATGCAGACGCCCCCGTCCAGGGAACATTTTATGAAAAAGAGCTACAAAAAGTTATAGTGTCTAAAAACAAAGTGTATAAAATAGAAAAGATTATAGATAGAAAAAGGGCGGGGTCTAAGAATCTATTATATGTCAAATGGCTGGGATGGCCGGATGCCTTCAATTCATGGGTTTCTGAAAAGACACTAGTCGACGCGTAAAGAGACATACAACCCAGTATAGCCAGAGTGTACTATGGATAAGGAGGTGTCTGGGGGTTTCTATGTGACTCTGGCGAGTAATGCATCGCTAGGGATCTACCCACAAAATAAGATATGGAATTTTAGAACTAAATTAGCAAAATCTATACACACCAAGCAGCCCTATGAAGTAGGCCTAATTGAAGCTCAGTACCCATGCAGCTGGCATAGTTTTCCTGCCGAGGACGCTACGATGACCATTCACGATGGTAAAACGGGTCATAGGACATCATGTCTATTAGTTGGTGGACTTTATGCGAGTATCGGATCGTTATTACTACAAATCAACAAGACTTGGGCCAAATATGATCCTGGCGGTAGCGTTATACTACATCATGAAGGTATTAGAAACCGCATTTATGTAGAAGGAGACGATCACCTATCTATCGTCTTTAGAGGAAAACTGGCTGCTATGTTGGGTTTCGATGCAGGGGTCAAGCTACCAGCCCATAAAACGTATGCAACATACGCCCCCCATCCCACCGATATACACGGGGGGTGTTACAACATGTTCATATATAGCGACATTGTCGACCATCAGTTGGTCGGAGATAGTTATGTCCCCCTGCTAAGGAGTATTAATATAACCGACACCAGCAGGAGACACTGCATTCACATGTTCGACAAGCCGCATTACGTACACGTAGCCCGAGACCCTCTTGGAGATATTGAAATCGATCTAAAGTCTGACCAGAATACAAATATAAAATTCACATATGGTAAAGTGATACTCAAGCTGCATTTTAGACCTGTAAAACAGTAGAATTCATAGCTCTATCTAGGGATGAGGGGGTATAGACCGCCTTACGACGAGAACAAATATGTTCAGTATTATTTAAACCAAGCAGGGAGTGGGCTACCTGGCTATGAGGGTAGCAGCACACAATATGGAGCCGGCATCGGAGGGATGTTCCGTAGCCTCTTTAGAATGGCTATTCCGTTACTTAGGCGAGGAGTTAGCATAGCAAAGCCTCATCTGAAGACTGCTGCTAAACATATTATAGGCGACGTTATGACCAACATAGCCCATGCTGCATCTACGCCCAAACAGCAGGGGTCAGGCATGAGGGTATATGCCAGAAGAGCAACAAAGTATCCTCCTATAGGGGCTGGGCGTACCCGTGCACCGCCACGACGTCGTAAACAGAATAAAAGAGCGGCACCTATCAAAAAGAGAGCCAAACCTAAAAGGATCAGGAAGGTGTCAAACCGTCGTTTTAGAGGGGCGGCTAACGATATATTCATCTAGTATAGCAGGGGCTGAATAACAATGGCGTTGCTACATAACATGTCAGACGAATGTATTAAGAGCGAACTGGATCTCTTCTCCCTGCCGATGACGCAGACTTCGATAGAAAAAAGTACATATATTGAAATACCCCCGCTATCGGCGCTAACAGATGGTGGACCCATAGAGTTCTTTGTATCGGCCAGTAGCGAAGACTATATAGACCTAAACAATACATATTTACACCTGAGGATCAAGATTACTAATCCTGATGGAACAGACTTGGCTCCGGCGGCACCCGTGGGACTGATTAACTATCCAGGATGCACGTTATTCTCCCAAGTAGATATTACTCTGGGTGATAGGCTTATCACCCAGTCGTCAAACACCTATCCGTACAGAGGCATTATAGAATGCTTGCTAAACTATGGAAACGGGACATTAGACACCCAATTTGGATGTGGTCTATTCCAGAAAGACACCCACGGTCATATGGACGATATTCTTCCTGGAGGCCTCAATCTAGGCTTAACGACTAGGAGCGAATATACGGGTCGAAGTCGTGTAGTCGAACTAATAGCCCCTATACACGTCGATATGTTTTTTCAGGAGAAACTGTTGATTAACGGAGTTGATCTACGCATGAGATTCATTAGAGCAAAAAATAATTTCTGTCTGATGTCCGATGGTGCTGCGGACTACCGTGTATCTATAGTGTCTGCAAATGTTTTCATTAAAAAGGTAGCGATAGCACCAGGCATCAAGCTGGCCCATGCCCGGGCGTTAAACCAAGCTAATGTCAAATACCCCGTTGATAGGGTGTGTCTAAAGAATGTATCCATTGCTGCAGGCAGCAGAATATGCACACAGGATAATCTATTTCTAGGACAAATACCCAAGATGGTTATTATAGGTTTTGTGAATAACGAAGCATTCACAGGGAGTTACGCTAGGAATCCTTTCAGATTCCAGCATTTCGGCATTGAGTTTTTATCCCTATACTGCGACGGTCAGGCCTATCCTGCTAAACCCTTCCAGCCTGACTTTAGAAACGGACTGTACACCCGAGAATATTTTCAGCTCATTCAGGCTACAGGTCGTCAGCTCAAAGATAGAGAAATAGCAATTAATCATAAGGAATTTGGAGATGGGTATGCATTATTTTGTTTCAACCTTGAGGCGGACGAGGGTTGTGGACAACATGTATCGCTAGTCCGAACAGGGAATGTGAGGCTAGAAGCACGATTTAGAGCAGCGCTGGCTACAACGGTCAATTTGATATGTTATGCAGTTTATGATTCTGTTATAGAGATATCAAATAGACGGCAGGTGTTGTTGGACTATTACTGAAAAGACGTTGCGATATGAATACTATAGAGCTGACAGCAGTGTGTCAGAAAATGGCCCACAAGGCTTATTTTCTTGGTGCGTTGCCGTGTAATCATCTACCCCGGGAAATTCGTCAGAGGCCTGCAATGCTGGTGATCAACACCGAACCTTCACACATGGCCGGGGCCCATTGGCTAGCTATATAGCCAATGGGCTATATATATATTGAGATTATATGCATATATTGAGATTCTTGAATATAAAGTGCATTATAAATAAAATGTATTATTATTATTATTATTATTATTATTATTATTATTATTATTATTATTATTATTATATATATTACGGCTGAGAGCCAGGGATACTTTTTCGACTCCTACGGCAACCCTCCCTCATACTCTGAGTTTCCTGAGACCATACAGCGTTTTCTCGATCAGCACTGTATAGATGTAGTTCATTCTACACAACAGGTCCAAGATCCATCAAGTACCGCATGTGGGCAACATTGTGTTTTTTTCTTGTTTAATATGCAAAAAGGTGTATCCTATCAAAAGTTTTTGAAAATGTACGGAGATAATCTACCCCGTAATGATGAAAAGGTTTATGATTTTGTTGGCCGTGTACAACCTAGTGTCTGTGATGAACATGATATGTCATGTGTGCAGTCATGTATATGCGGATGTAGCACGTAACATGTGTTGTGTTTGGTATGATAATAAAAAATAAAACAATGATTTGATTACATTTCCAGTCGTACTGTTTTTTCTTTTATTTTTACGGCTATAACATATACATAAAGATACATAAGAAAATCAAAATGGTATCCACTCGGCCATAGGCATTCCAGGGGAGGTAATAGATGGCAATGTCTGATTACGTTTCCTCCTTTTACCAGATGAGACAGGCATAGCTGCCGCCGCAGAGTCACCCATAGTTGAGGGTGTATACTTATACATGTCTACAGTTTGTCTGAGCTGTTTATTAGGGATAGCCGATAGCGGTATATTATTACTGGCTAAAAATTTCAGAAATACATTCCATCCCTGTGGTCTGACAGATTCGACAACATGGTATGGGGCGGTAACATTCTTTAACAGATCAAACATATGGGACCCCTTAATAGTTTCGCCTTGTAAAACGAGTTCCCCCTTGTCCGTCCATGAGACATTTTTTGATTTCTTTAAAGAGTCCAGGATATGTCTGGTGTTGCTCTTGCTTCTGACGGGTATATGTTTCATTATATCCTTATAAATATGATCGCCGATGCCATCATCGTCATCAACACCATGCTGTGCCGCCACAGGTGTATGAACTGGGCCCCCATCCGCAAGTGACAGAGTTAATTCTCCATGCTCACGCTGTCCTTGTTTCACCATGGATAGATAACGCTGCAGGACCGCTCCGTACCTGGCAGCTTTTTCATATAGGTCTGTATCGGGAGTGTTCAACACCGTCGCAATGGCCTTATCCAGCTCATTTTCAGCAGTCTGTCTAACAGAATCCCTGGGTTGGGTATGCTTTAAGGCATCGAGTTGATGTTGAGGAACTAGATACATCTTGTGCGTATGATCCATTATAATCACCCTCCTCTTGAGAACAGGCTTGTAAACAACGGTACGGCCACAGACAGCAGGGGTAGAAGAAATCCACCAGTCTGATTAATTAGTCTTTTCTTTCTAGATATTAGTACATTTTTATTGGCGAGTATTCTGAGGTCCTTCTTTCGTCTACGCAATTTCGTATGCTGACGGGGGGTTAGTGGTATTTTGCCTTGTAAAATGTTCAAGGCTATTTCTTACAGTGAGTTGATAAGGTCGGTGTTGGCTGTCCTGAGGATAGCTTTACGCTGTGCTGGAGGTGCTTTATATAGTTGCTTAAGACGTTCACGATTTCTGCTTATACGTGAGGACATGGTCTTTTGGGGCTAATCACTTTACTCTCTGAGTGTATACAACATGCCGGTCCGACAATATATCTGTTCTAAGTCTCATGTTGTCTGGGGTCATGGCTTTAAAGTCTACAAGCAGATACCCATAAGGCATGTCGGTAGCATCGTTAAAGGCTTCTAGAAAATATTTTGTCTTACACGGAAACATCTGTTTGGCTATCAGCATAATCTGATATTTGTCACGTGGGTTCTTAAACAAAACCATGTAATTGGTATTTAGACTAATTGTACGGCTGGTTTTACCCTGCATGAATAAATTCTGGACCAGATACATACAACTGAGATTACGATGGTGTACATATTTGGTAAAAACGTACTGAACCTCTAAATTATTGCATGCGTCGTTCATCAAGTCGTCAATAATGAGCAGATTTCTAGTATGGACTGGTAAGACTGTATCATCGCCTAGAGATTTGGGGATCCCTTCTATAAAGTGAATGTTCCTTATTTTAAGCAGATCATCGTATATGGGCTGCCAGCATGAATAAATATATACTATATTTTCAATCTTTTCTGAGAATAACGGATCCATATTTTCAATGACTGTTTTGACAAAGTAGGTTTTGCCGCTGTTTGACGGTCCCGATACTACCATGCTGAACGGGTGCTGTAGCCTAGGATCAAACGTAGCGTGTACAACAGCCATCTCTGCGGTCTGTGTGCATCCCCTCTGACGGCCGGCTGCCTTGTGACCATAGAACAGTGAAACATGTGAAAGTTAACATTCTTTATTAACACATGCATGATTATTAACACATTCATCATTAATGCATGACGAGTATAAAAGTATATACATATACATCATGATACATATACATTTAACATGATTGTTAAATGTATGATTCAAATAAAAAAGATTAAAAGGAGAAAAACACATGGATCAATTTGAAAACAATAAATCAAAACCACATAGTTTTTTTATGTCTTTTTATATTATTCATTTTGTATTTTGAGGTGGTATGCATATTGTGTTATGTTGTGTTGTGTTATGTTATTAACTATTTGGTTTTGATTTATTGTTTTCAAATTGATCCATGTGTTTTTCTCCTTTTAATCTTTTTTATTTGAATCATACATTTAACAATCATGTTAAATGTATATGTATCATGATGTATATGTATATACTTTTATACTCGTCATGCATTAATGATGAATGTGTTAATAATCATGCATGTGTTAATAAAGAATGTTAACTTTCACATGTTTCACTGTTCTATGGTCACAAGGCAGCCGGCCGTCAGAGGGGATGCACACAGACCGCAGAGATGGCTGTTGTACACGCTACGTTTGATCCTAGGCTACAGCACCCGTTCAGCATGGTAGTATCGGGACCGTCAAACAGCGGCAAAACCTACTTTGTCAAAACAGTCATTGAAAATATGGATCCGTTATTCTCAGAAAAGATTGAAAATATAGTATATATTTATTCATGCTGGCAGCCCATATACGATGATCTGCTTAAAATAAGGAACATTCACTTTATAGAAGGGATCCCCAAATCTCTAGGCGATGATACAGTCTTACCAGTCCATACTAGAAATCTGCTCATTATTGACGACTTGATGAACGACGCATGCAATAATTTAGAGGTTCAGTACGTTTTTACCAAATATGTACACCATCGTAATCTCAGTTGTATGTATCTGGTCCAGAATTTATTCATGCAGGGTAAAACCAGCCGTACAATTAGTCTAAATACCAATTACATGGTTTTGTTTAAGAACCCACGTGACAAATATCAGATTATGCTGATAGCCAAACAGATGTTTCCGTGTAAGACAAAATATTTTCTAGAAGCCTTTAACGATGCTACCGACATGCCTTATGGGTATCTGCTTGTAGACTTTAAAGCCATGACCCCAGACAACATGAGACTTAGAACAGATATATTGTCGGACCGGCATGTTGTATACACTCAGAGAGTAAAGTGATTAGCCCCAAAAGACCATGTCCTCACGTATAAGCAGAAATCGTGAACGTCTTAAGCAACTATATAAAGCACCTCCAGCACAGCGTAAAGCTATCCTCAGGACAGCCAACACCGACCTTATCAACTCACTGTAAGAAATAGCCTTGAACATTTTACAAGGCAAAATACCACTAACCCCCCGTCAGCATACGAAATTGCGTAGACGAAAGAAGGACCTCAGAATACTCGCCAATAAAAATGTACTAATATCTAGAAAGAAAAGACTAATTAATCAGACTGGTGGATTTCTTCTACCCCTGCTGTCTGTGGCCGTACCGTTGTTTACAAGCCTGTTCTCAAGAGGAGGGTGATTATAATGGATCATACGCACAAGATGTATCTAGTTCCTCAACATCAACTCGATGCCTTAAAGCATACCCAACCCAGGGATTCTGTTAGACAGACTGCTGAAAATGAGCTGGATAAGGCCATTGCGACGGTGTTGAACACTCCCGATACAGACCTATATGAAAAAGCTGCCAGGTACGGAGCGGTCCTGCAGCGTTATCTATCCATGGTGAAACAAGGACAGCGTGAGCATGGAGAATTAACTCTGTCACTTGCGGATGGGGGCCCAGTTCATACACCTGTGGCGGCACAGCATGGTGTTGATGACGATGATGGCATCGGCGATCATATTTATAAGGATATAATGAAACATATACCCGTCAGAAGCAAGAGCAACACCAGACATATCCTGGACTCTTTAAAGAAATCTAAAAATGTCTCATGGACGGACAAGGGGGAACTCGTTTTACAAGGCGAAACTATTAAGGGGTCCCATATGTTTGATCTGTTAAAGAATGTTACCGCCCCATACCATGTTGTCGAATCTGTCAGACCACAGGGATGGAATGTATTTCTGAAATTTTTAGCCAGTAATAATATACCGCTATCGGCTATCCCTAATAAACAGCTCAGACAAACTGTAGACATGTATAAGTATACACCCTCAACTATGGGTGACTCTGCGGCGGCAGCTATGCCTGTCTCATCTGGTAAAAGGAGGAAACGTAATCAGACATTGCCACCTATTACCTCCCCTGGAATGCCTATGGCCGAGTGGATACCATTTTGATTTTCTTATGTATCTTTATGTATATGTTATAGCCGTAAAAATAAAAGAAAAAACAGTACGACTGGAAATGTAATCAAATCATTGTTTTATTTTTTATTATCATACCAAACACAACACATGTTACGTGCTACATCCGCATATACATGACTGCACACATGACATATCATGTTCATCACAGACACTAGGTTGTACACGGCCAACAAAATCATAAACCTTTTCATCATTACGGGGTAGATTATCTCCGTACATTTTCAAAAACTTTTGATAGGATACACCTTTTTGCATATTAAACAAGAAAAAAACACAATGTTGCCCACATGCGGTACTTGATGGATCTTGGACCTGTTGTGTAGAATGAACTACATCTATACAGTGCTGATCGAGAAAACGCTGTATGGTCTCAGGAAACTCAGAGTATGAGGGAGGGTTGCCGTAGGAGTCGAAAAAGTATCCCTGGCTCTCAGCCGTAATATATATAATAATAATAATAATAATAATAATAATAATAATAATAATAATAATAATACATTTTATTTATAATGCACTTTATATTCAAGAATCTCAATATATGCATATAATCTCAATATATATATAGCCCATTGGCTATATAGCTAGCCAATGGGCCCCGGCCATGTGTGAAGGTTCGGTGTTGATCACCAGCATTGCAGGCCTCTGACGAATTTCCCGGGGTAGATGATTACACGGCAACGCACCAAGAAAATAAGCCTTGTGGGCCATTTTCTGACACACTGCTGTCAGCTCTATAGTATTCATATCGCAACGTCTTTTCAGTAATAGTCCAACAACACCTGCCGTCTATTTGATATCTCTATAACAGAATCATAAACTGCATAACATATCAAATTGACCGTTGTAGCCAGCGCTGCTCTAAATCGTGCTTCTAGCCTCACATTCCCTGTTCGGACTAGCGATACATGTTGTCCACAACCCTCGTCCGCCTCAAGGTTGAAACAAAATAATGCATACCCATCTCCAAATTCCTTATGATTAATTGCTATTTCTCTATCTTTGAGCTGACGACCTGTAGCCTGAATGAGCTGAAAATATTCTCGGGTGTACAGTCCGTTTCTAAAGTCAGGCTGGAAGGGTTTAGCAGGATAGGCCTGACCGTCGCAGTATAGGGATAAAAACTCAATGCCGAAATGCTGGAATCTGAAAGGATTCCTAGCGTAACTCCCTGTGAATGCTTCGTTATTCACGAAACCTATAATAACCATCTTGGGTATTTGTCCTAGAAATAGATTATCCTGTGTGCATATTCTGCTGCCTGCAGCAATGGATACATTCTTTAGACACACCCTATCAACGGGGTATTTGACATTAGCTTGGTTTAACGCCCGGGCATGGGCCAGCTTGATGCCTGGTGCTATCGCTACCTTTTTAATGAAAACATTTGCAGACACTATAGATACACGGTAGTCCGCAGCACCATCGGACATCAGACAGAAATTATTTTTTGCTCTAATGAATCTCATGCGTAGATCAACTCCGTTAATCAACAGTTTCTCCTGAAAAAACATATCGACGTGTATAGGGGCTATTAGTTCGACTACACGACTTCGACCCGTATATTCGCTCCTAGTCGTTAAGCCTAGATTGAGGCCTCCAGGAAGAATATCGTCCATATGACCGTGGGTGTCTTTCTGGAATAGACCACATCCAAATTGGGTGTCTAATGTCCCGTTTCCATAGTTTAGCAAGCATTCTATAATGCCTCTGTACGGATAGGTGTTTGACGACTGGGTGATAAGCCTATCACCCAGAGTAATATCTACTTGGGAGAATAACGTGCATCCTGGATAGTTAATCAGTCCCACGGGTGCCGCCGGAGCCAAGTCTGTTCCATCAGGATTAGTAATCTTGATCCTCAGGTGTAAATATGTATTGTTTAGGTCTATATAGTCTTCGCTACTGGCCGATACAAAGAACTCTATGGGTCCACCATCTGTTAGCGCCGATAGCGGGGGTATTTCAATATATGTACTTTTTTCTATCGAAGTCTGCGTCATCGGCAGGGAGAAGAGATCCAGTTCGCTCTTAATACATTCGTCTGACATGTTATGTAGCAACGCCATTGTTATTCAGCCCCTGCTATACTAGATGAATATATCGTTAGCCGCCCCTCTAAAACGACGGTTTGACACCTTCCTGATCCTTTTAGGTTTGGCTCTCTTTTTGATAGGTGCCGCTCTTTTATTCTGTTTACGACGTCGTGGCGGTGCACGGGTACGCCCAGCCCCTATAGGAGGATACTTTGTTGCTCTTCTGGCATATACCCTCATGCCTGACCCCTGCTGTTTGGGCGTAGATGCAGCATGGGCTATGTTGGTCATAACGTCGCCTATAATATGTTTAGCAGCAGTCTTCAGATGAGGCTTTGCTATGCTAACTCCTCGCCTAAGTAACGGAATAGCCATTCTAAAGAGGCTACGGAACATCCCTCCGATGCCGGCTCCATATTGTGTGCTGCTACCCTCATAGCCAGGTAGCCCACTCCCTGCTTGGTTTAAATAATACTGAACATATTTGTTCTCGTCGTAAGGCGGTCTATACCCCCTCATCCCTAGATAGAGCTATGAATTCTACTGTTTTACAGGTCTAAAATGCAGCTTGAGTATCACTTTACCATATGTGAATTTTATATTTGTATTCTGGTCAGACTTTAGATCGATTTCAATATCTCCAAGAGGGTCTCGGGCTACGTGTACGTAATGCGGCTTGTCGAACATGTGAATGCAGTGTCTCCTGCTGGTGTCGGTTATATTAATACTCCTTAGCAGGGGGACATAACTATCTCCGACCAACTGATGGTCGACAATGTCGCTATATATGAACATGTTGTAACACCCCCCGTGTATATCGGTGGGATGGGGGGCGTATGTTGCATACGTTTTATGGGCTGGTAGCTTGACCCCTGCATCGAAACCCAACATAGCAGCCAGTTTTCCTCTAAAGACGATAGATAGGTGATCGTCTCCTTCTACATAAATGCGGTTTCTAATACCTTCATGATGTAGTATAACGCTACCGCCAGGATCATATTTGGCCCAAGTCTTGTTGATTTGTAGTAATAACGATCCGATACTCGCATAAAGTCCACCAACTAATAGACATGATGTCCTATGACCCGTTTTACTATTGGCAACGGTCATAGTAGCGTCCTCGGTAGGAAAACTATGCCAGCTGCATGGGTACTGAGCTTCAATTAGGCCTACTTCATAGGGCTGCTTGGTGTGTATAGATTTTGCTAATTTAGTTCTAAAATTCCATATCTTATTTTGTGGGTAGATCCCTAGCGATGCATTACTCGCCAGAGTCACATAGAAACCCCCAGACACCTCCTTATCCATAGTACACTCTGGCTATACTGGGTTGTATGTCTCTTTACGCGTCGACTAGTGTCTTTTCAGAAACCCATGAATTGAAGGCATCCGGCCATCCCAGCCATTTGACATATAATAGATTCTTAGACCCCGCCCTTTTTCTATCTATAATCTTTTCTATTTTATACACTTTGTTTTTAGACACTATAACTTTTTGTAGCTCTTTTTCATAAAATGTTCCCTGGACGGGGGCGTCTGCATAGTCATGCAGCTTGTAGACTGGAGGATACCTCGCTATGCGTTGTGATATTACAAAATATTCATCTGTAAATGTCTGCTCATACCCCTTTCGAAATGTAGCTCTGGCTTTTGAAATTCTAACCGTGTCACCAACATCATATCTAAACACCACCAACGGCTCTTGAGTGGTTTTGTATAGTGTGTTAAACACCATTTTCTCATTATTTTTATCAACACTGACAGGTGTCATTTTTATCGATCTATGGTATGAATGGTTATAAGCATGGACCATATCCTGTAGTTTATCCACATATCGTTTGGAGTTGGCAGCTGTTAAATATCTCCACATGCGGGTTTTCAGAGTCCTGTTGAAGCGCTCCACTATGCTGGCCTTGGTCTCGTTAGATGTAGAGAAATGGTTGACATTGTACCGCTCCATCAAACGCTGAAAGATCTTGTTATAAAATTCTTTGCCAGCGTCAGTCTGCAATTTATCGGGGGTACGCCCTTCGCTGAGAATATCATCAAAAGCTTTAGCGACGTCGATAGCCCTCTTGGACGGTAATGGACGAACCCATGCATGTTTTGAGAATACATCGATGCACGTCAACAGAAAATGCACACCATCATTTTCGGGTGCGTACTCTGACATATCCACTAAATCAGCCTGGAACTGTCTATCTACCCCACTAACCAATACTCTATTTCTGCGGAAATGTATCGGTGCAGGTACATGCAGAGTGTAGGGATCCTGTTTCAGCAGCCATTTCTTGATATATTTTAGAGGAGGTACTACACCCTCACTATGCGCGAGGGCTGTTTGTAGCTTATTGATACCTCCGTAACCCCCTGGTCCAGCGGGGTCATAATAAGTCTTATGCAGCCGTTTATCCATGTCTTATGACTGCAACAAAAACGAATACTGAAACACTGATCAGAGTTATCCATCCTTTTATTTAAAATTTCTGGCCACGCGATACAATGCGCAGATAAAGTTTACAGGCAGTTTTATTTCTCTGCACCATTTTACAAGACATCATGCGAGCAGTTCTAATACCCTCTGCGTTTGAGGGATTATTCAACTTCAAGACATCCGATACAAAAGCACATATACACATGACATGTCCGACGGTAAAACAGTCCCCATCGGGGAAATGGGTAAATATTTCAGCTAACATTTGATCAGTAGGTTTATCATACAAGAATTTCATGACCAAATCATTCCAACCCTTATACATACATTTGATATAAGCATTATGCTGGACATACGTATCATTTTCTATGGCAGCATACATCAAAACGGCTAGTCTATCTGATACATACTTGCTATCCACATCATATGCATAAGAAAACAACACCCCCATTATAAACGACGCTTGACACCAGTCCTTGTATTACCGAATGACAATGTATCACGCCACATTCGTGTGGCTTCATATATCAAATACAGATGTGCATCGGACACACCTTCGCTGGTTATTTCGTCCAGTTTTTCGGTATCATAGGTGGTGCCCAATAAATCACATAGAAAACAATCGACCACACCATTGATTTTTCCTGGGGACACAGTCAACCCTATAGTCTTCTTTAAAACAGTTTCTAAAAGTAACAGGAATGGGGGTCTCTCCAATATATCACGTATGGTATCGTAATGGGATTCGTAGTGATGATGTGTCGATCCATGCATGCAGTAATGGCGTCGTTGACTTGGGCAATCACTTTGGCACCCCCAGCAGTCCGCTTGCTTCTGATGTTTGATGATGGCTACCACGCAGATACCAGTGGTAAATCGCAGAACACCCAGCACCGCAGGGTTTAAACGGATCTGTGTTGATACAGGCCATCCGTCAGCTCTCATAGCAGTGTCCACCTCCAGCTCACTGTCCTCTCCGAGGTGTAGGAAGGACAGATTCAATCCGGCCAGATAGACGGCATACTCCTGAAGCCAGTGTTGTACGGGTTGTACGGCCTTTAAATCACCAGCCTCCATAGCCACGCCCCCACTTTGTACATGTTCATCATTGTCCTGTGCTGCATAGCGTATCAGAATATACCATTAGAATATGAACAAAAACAAAAACACACAACGCATATATTATACACACTTAATACTACTAACATGTAGCCCACTTTCTTATACCTCTAAGACATTTTCTAATGATAACATAGCCCTAAACATACTCAAACACACCATATACCCCCTCATCAGTACCAGTCGGCTCAAACAGGCGCATTCTGTATTCATCAGATGTGCACCCTGGCTCTTCATTCGTCTTAACCAATGAATCAATCTCTGCAAAAATTGCACGTAGTGTTGACAAATCAGCCCACTGTATGAAAAAGACATTATCAAAATAATCAGCAACTTTTAAAACTCTGTTGCGTAGAGGAGAGCTACCGATACAATGCATATCATAGCACTGTGGTAGCTCGTCTGTATCAACACCGCGACTGAAAAAAATGAACTCCTGCGGTCTCTTCGTATGATGGTTTGCATCCATGCGATGAATCCTCGATTCATACTGAAAAGTCCAATTGAATACATGGGTTCCTGCATGCCAAGTGCCCCTGACACCGTCTAGCATGGGGCATAAAATCTCAAAGAAAAAATTCCACTCATGAACGTTCAACCGCCACTCTGTAGCACAATCTTTAACTCTCAAAATTATCCATCCATCGACCCTTGATATTACGTACTCCAAGCCGTATTCGCCAACGTGTGTGAATGAATCCCCAGCAGTCTGGTCTCTCAAGCCTGGAACAGGCCTCGTCTTTTTGAGCGGTGCATTTAGCAGTGCCTCATCTCCACACCTATTGACATAGTTAGACACAGGTGTACTAAAGCCGGACATACCCTCAGACAACCGGCTTTCATTGTCCACAATGCTCGATGCAGAGTAGTCCGTGGTGGGCGAAGACCGGGGCGACAGGGTGCGAGGGTCCCTATACATCCAGTTAGCGCTGTTTGATCCTTGGGTATCTTCTGATGAGCAGTCCATGTTTGAACGAAAAGAACACTGACGACAATCTGTTGAATGCTATGGCCCTACAGCAGGCGTCTCACCCCTTTTTAAACTATTTGAGGTACACACCCACAACACCAGCCGGAAGTGCCGTCATTAGAAACACCCCGCCCCCCTCCCCCCAACCGGATGTTGATGTTTTAAAAAACCTACCCAAGTGGTGGTAAGTATTAACTACTCGCGTGGCTGACGATGTGGCGCCCGGGGAGGATCCAGTGGATCTCTGCATCCGGGGCGGCGGTGGACTCGCACGGAGGGCGATGGGCTCGGAGGGACGTTTGTGAGCATGTTTGTACATTGAAGAACAGATTCATTGATCGGTATCGACACTGATAC
The DNA here is from genome assembly GCF_026213295.1 of Gadus chalcogrammus. Taxonomy (NCBI): domain Eukaryota; kingdom Metazoa; phylum Chordata; class Actinopteri; order Gadiformes; family Gadidae; genus Gadus; species Gadus chalcogrammus. Next base: position 235,090 of record NW_026613505.1, on the reverse strand, counting down.
TACTTATATAATACTGGTACACTGCCACGCACTTATTGTACGTTGTACGCACTTATTGTACGTTGTACGCACTTATTGAACGTTGCATGT